>NC_056744.1:381384080-381411580 GCF_019279795.1 Protopterus annectens
TGTGTGTGTGTGTGTGTGTGTGTGTGTGTGTGTGTGTGTATTTATATATATATATATATATATATATATATATATATATATGTGTGTGTGTGTGTGTGTCTGTGTGTGTGTGTATTTACATATATATATATATATATATATATAGTATTTGTAGTATTTAGATGATAATCAGTTTCCACTAAAATGATGTTACAACACCTGCTATGGCACATCTGCCAAGACACAGTTGGCATAATAGGCAAGGTCTTCATCTCCCATGCACAATGTAAAAGGTTTGTTCCTGACCTCTGGCCAATTGCTATGTGGAGTTTGCATGTTCTCCCTTTATCTCTGTGGGTTTACTCCCTTCTCCCCCCCCCAAAAAAAAACATGCAGGGTATTTCCACCTCAGATTTACCCAAGAATGGAGTTGTGAGCAACAGCACAGAGTCTAGATGGTGCCTTTTGAGGGAAGAGTTGTATAAACCAACCACTTCAGGCAACAACTGTGATGCGCAGTACCTCTAGATTGCAGAACATAGATCACAGACCGCATACTGTGTCAGGCCTAGCCACTCAATGATGTAAAAATTGTCTCTAACTGATTTGGTCGTGTTGTATAATGTCACTAAACATGGGCGTGGGTATTTGCCAGTGATACAATGGTTGAGGACCTTGTATATTTTAACCTGTGCAAGGGAACCATGCTAATGGTGGGAGGGGTCTATGTGTCTCTGTTGGCTGGTGTATGCCTGTCATAAAGTGCAGTAGCTCTGAGTCAGTAAGCTACTGGCTGGACAGCTTCAGTTACCTGGGACAGCTCTGCTGAGCGAAAGTTGCAAGTAAAACCAATCAAACGGCATAATATGAAATAAGGATTGTTACACTCAGTGTAGGTTCACTGACAGGATGCAGCATGGCAGTGGATGACATGATGGTAAGGAGGAGGCTGGACATCACCTGTATCCAAGAGACAAGATGGAAGGGCAGTGCAGCAAAGCCGCTTGGCTTGGGATCCAGAGTCTACAAATCAGGATAAGGAAATACAAGAAATGGTGTAGACGTTTTGTGGTGAGAGAGAGGCTTCAGAAGCCAGTAAGGGATGTCATCAGAATTAGTGACAGACTCATGACAATCAGACTTCAGTGTAAGGTAGCCTTCTTACTTGTAAGGAAAGGGGAGTAGGGTGAATCAGTGATTGCAAAGTCATCCCCAGTAAAGCAGTTGGCCCACAGCATAAACCACTGATTGCCACAATCAGTTGCAGGCAGCGGTCAGAGAAGGCTCTAAGGTAAATATAGACTAGGCCACAGACTTGGAAAGTGATTGGAGAGGAAGCATAATAGTTCAAGGAAATACTCAGGGCTCTAGTGCAGGTGAGATTGTGTCAGAAAGAAAAGGAAACAGGTTGAGTTCAAAAAGAATGGCAGTGATTGACAACAGCATGCGTGAGGACTACAGACACAAATATGCAGCCAAGCCAAGTGTGGAAATAAGGTGCGTAAGAAAAGCTGGTGGTGGGAGGCAGAAGTGCAGGAAGTCATCAAAAGAAAGGAGGAATGCAGTAAAAAGTGGGAATAGAAAAGATGGACTAGGCTAGCAAGGAATACTAGTTGTCCAACAAACAGGTTAAGAGAGGAGATGCAATAGCAAATAACAGTGCATTAGAGGCACTCTACTAGCTTCTGGAAAGCAACTCAGTAGGTGGCACAAAAAACTCTGTCAGGTTGTAACACAAAGACAGAAAGATTAAGAAGACAGTCAGACGCCCTTCATAAGAGATGCCAGCAACAACCTTCTCCCCAGTCCACAGGATGTCAAAGCCCTCTGAATAAGGACATTTCCATAGAAGCTGTAATGCCCCAGAAACAGCCTATGGTGAGAGAAGAGGAGGTGTCCACCTTAGAAGAAGTAAGAACAGCACTAAGGAAAATTAACTCAGAGAAAGCAGCACGTATAGATGAGTTCATGAAAGACATGATCAAGATGCTGGCTGAGTTAGGGGAGGCATGGCTTCAGGGGGTATTTATAGCAGTATGGAGAGATAGGCCTATCCCAGATGACTGGTGAGCAATCATACTGGTGTCAGTGTACAAGAACAAAGGGGCCATTCACAACTGTGGACAGTATAGAGATATCAAACCTCTCTCACATTACATGAAAGTTCTAGACAGGGTGACTGATAAACAAATACGCAGAATAGCAGAAAATAGAATAGGAGATGAGCAATTCAGATTCGGGTCAAGATGCAGCACAACTGACCTGATATTCACAGCGAGACAGATAGTTGAGAAGAAGCTAGAATGAGGAAAATTCTACTGGACATTGATAGACTTGGAGAAAACATATGACAGTGTTCCAAGAAAGCTGATTTGGGCAGTCCTGTAATGGTTCAAAGTCCCAGAAACTTTGGTAGAATTAGTACAGGATATTTACAAGGTCCAATAACACAAGTACAAGCAGTGTTCAGACTCACAGAGTGGTTCCCAGTGGGAGTGAGTGTGCATCAGAGTTCAGCTCTGAGCCGACTGCTGCTATACTGGTGAAGGACTACATTAGCAAACAGATCAACAGGGACAGATCAGCAAAGCTGTTGTATGTAAATTATATGGCAGCTGATAGGTGACCGGAATGCAAAACTGAAGTCACATGGGATGAAACTGAATACAGATTAGTTGTAATGGCAACAAATGTGGAAGTCAGGAGAAACTGAGATGGAAGGGAAGATACTGGAACAGGTTAACAGCTTCAGTATCTTGGAAGGATGGTTGAGGAGAAGGGAAGTCTAAATGAGGAGGTCAAATCTAGAATCAGAAGGGCTGCAGCCAACTGATACAGAGTGTCAGAGATAGTGTATGACAGAAAAATGCCATGAAGCTAAAAAGTAAGGTGTACAAAACAGTGGTGTAACCAGTACTACTGTATGGTACAGAAACCTGGGCAGTGAAGTTGGAGCAGTTGAAGAAGCTAGAGGTGATTGAGATGAAGTGCCTGAGCAGAGTGGTAGGATGCACACTGTGGGACAGGCAGAGAAATGATCAGAGGAGAAGACCAGGTGTCTCTAATTGCAGAGAAGGCTGAAGAGAACAGATTACGGTGGTTTGGGCATGTGCAGGAAAGCAGAAGACAAGCTGGTGGAGAAGATTTGGGACAGACAGGAAGAAGGCAAGAGGAACTGAGGGCATCCAGCAGAGAGGTGGATGGATTGCATAAGAGAAGACCTATTACAGTCAGGCATGAAAACTGTAGGACAGCAGCGGCACTGAATCAAGACAGATGGTGACAGGTGATGTGATACCCTGACCTCATGTAGAAAAGTGGGACAACAGCTTGATGATGATGATGGTGGCACAACTGCTCCAATGAAGGCTGTCTACTAGGGGTGCTAATCCTACTTAACAGGACTCTTCATCAGTTCCTTTCATTCTTTATGAAGCCATGATCTTTTTGATGTCTCTGCAGCCAAATCATTCCTCACCAAACCTCTCAACCTTTTAGAGCAAGAAATCTGGACAAAGCCATAAATAAAAGGGGGGCAGAGGCTCAAAAAATATGGCCAAGTTTTAAATATTGATCTTACAAACTTAGAAAGCTGCTAGAATAACAGGTTTTGCATTAACATTAATTTTCTGAAGAGTATGAAGTCTGAAACTCAAATGTCTGTGGTTTCAGTCTTTAATGGTTTGCCACTAATTTGCCAGAAAACCACAATTTTATGAAAAGTGAGCCAAAAATATGAGGCAAAAATCTGGAAATTCTGTGAAAATCTGTACAGTTGAGAGATATGTCCATCACCAGATGGGCCTGACAACTGAATTCTGCATTAGTTCACTAACTATCCCTTTTACTCTGAGCTGTGCTTTGAGGATAACATTTTTACTCCCTGTACTGCACCTCCCCCAACACACATCCCCAGATCCACTTTCAACATAATAGAACTCCAGTGCATGAATGTTGCAGCTTTCTTTAGGTACATTTTAACACATCACTGCAGTTGTGAGGTGACTAAAACCGGAATCTTGAATGACTAGAATCTAGTTAAGCAGATGAGGTCTCCTCTCTGTCTCTGTCTCTCTCTCTCTGTCTCTGTCTCTCTCTCCTCTCTCTCTCTCTCTCTCCTTCACAATTTGAGGTTTCATAGGCATTAGTTAACTTTTTGCACATCTTCTTTGAAGTATTAACTATCCATTTTGTGGACCCTCATTGGAAAGAGAAGATTACATGCAGTTTAGTCAACAGGCCAGGAGTTAGTAGCTCTGTTTTGTTAGTTAGTCAACCAGTCAATTAGTTAATTACTTGCCTTTGTTTACTGGGAAAATCTGACTGGGCAAAGCCCCTTTTCAGCTGAGCCCCGAGGGGCTCCACATTGCACAATTTAGTCATAGCTTCTACCACTAGCCTTATAGGGACAGCTTACATATGTGTCACCTGAATTCCTAGAATGCCATTTTGAAAACTGATATTCAACAACGATTGCAACTTTGCTAGCATGACTCGTGCCATCTGTCTTCTGTGTGTATCTACTGCTCTTAGATAATTTCCCGATCAGGTTAATATTGACAATGTCTGAAACTTGAACATAAAAAATGTGATTCCATTTTGTTATAAAAAACACTGTTCTTTGCGATTTCCAAATGTTTCTCTATGTGAGGCAGCCTGAGTAGAATTAATAATATATAGAATCATTGCTGAATTGCTAACCACTCACGAGTAATCGCCTCAGAAAGGATAAGAGAGGAAAATATTAGGCAAGTTGTTTGTAATGCTCAATCTGCACACAAGAGGGCAGTGTTTGTCCATATTTTCACTGCATCTTCAGCTCAGCAAATGCTTGAAAAATGCAAGAATCCAGAAAAAAAGTATTAATTAATGTTTTTACCAGAAAGTGCATAATACATCAACAATTTCTATCACACAGCTTTCCAGCATCAGTCTAGGAATACACATTTTTAATTTATAGTAGATTATTTTTTAGTAAGATATGTTTTCAAAATTCACACTGTGCGGTCTCTATATAGTCATTCTTTGGTTGAGTTCAGTAGTAATATTTCTGTGATAAAATAAATAATCCAATAGTTACTAAAGACTGTGGCCACTAAGACTCTGACCTAAAAAGAAAAGCAGTGGCATGGACTTGTAGGTATTATGAAAATCATTGGTCAAGTTTATCAACCTATGTCTCACCTATTGGTAAATTAGCCAAAAGATCAGAATCAGAATCACATTTATTAGCCAGGTGTAAACACATACAGGGCAGATGAGTTGGTTTTAGTGACTCTCCAAGTATGAATTACATAAACGACACACATACAACTATTAACAACAACACAAACGAGACAATGACTTCCACATCCACTGGTTAATGCCTAGCATAACAGCCATATCAGGGATGGACTTTGGGTCTTGGCAGTACCTCCCCTACACCACATTGATCTCTGTAGAGAGTGTGCGCACCTCAGAGGTATTGTGAAATTCTCATGCTGTGTATGTGCTAGGACCACAGGTGGAGTCTGCAAAGGAATATCACACAGAAGTCTTCATCATGCCTGGTGATGCTGTGTGGTCAGCCTCTACCTCTGCAAAAGTCTTTGTTGTGATATATATAGGTAACTCCTCCCCCATAAATATTGCAGGCAGTGCCACTGTGTTATCAATCCATGATGCTTACATATTGGCATAACTGGCAACCACAGGTGCCCTGCTGACATCAGTCCTATATTGTCCTGTTGTGTTTGACCTTCCACCAGTGGAACCTATGACAGCAGGAACACACATGACATCACTGTCTTCCAAAATGTCTGCATTTGCCCTAGGTGTGTATAGTACTACACATTAAAATACTGATATGGTAGTCTGGACATGCATGTATTGTTGTGCATGTTGCTGCAACTGCAAAACAGAGGTGTCTGGAACAAACAGATATGTAGGTAGGCCATGGTCAGTCTTTCCCATTAGAAGTGCTTGGAGTGTATTATACTGTACAGCTGTGAACACTACTAAGCTGAAACATTTCTAGCTGAAATATAATTGCTAGGTGTCAGCCCAGCTCCCAATTTAAGCCACTCCAGCCAGTGTGTCCTTCCAAAAGCTCCTCCGTCTTAGTGGCATACTTCTGTGTAGGCGACCTGTCCCCTGTGGTACATATGTCTATTGCAATATCCCAAGCCTTGTATTTTGCACAGAGTATTGTATCAGTAAACTATCTATCAAATCTGTTTTAGGGTTCTACTATGGCTGCCCACAGCCTGCACATCTTGCAGCACTCTTTGTCAGCATCAATCCTTCTTTTCAGGTATAGATCATGTCTGCAGATGGGTTGTAGCAGTATTTCTTTCTACTGGTTAGTGAAAAGTTCCAGGCATTTCCTCCCTTGGATGGCAATGCCAGTAGATCCACACCTGTTGGAAAACTTGCCAGTCAGTATGTGTGTATATAATATGCTATGGAATGGACATATTTCTGGCCACCATTCTGAGCACAACTTACCCCTCACATGTTATGTACTGTTGCGCTGTATCCATGGCCACAGGCTTTCTCACCCATGCATGCACCAATGTATAGACCACTGCTAGTGCTATTTCTCCATACACTCATTATGCCTTTCACAAAGTTTCTTTTGTACATGATGCCCCCCAAACCACAAACAGACAATGAAGTGCAATACCAGTGCCCCATTTTCCCAGTGATGCATACATCATAATGTCTGCTGCACTGTGTCACATTCACAACAGGGGGGGTTTGCTCTTGAAGCTGTACTTTACTGGTGGGATTGCTTTCTAACGCTGTAACTCCTTCCTTAACTTTGTAGAGGTGCAAGTCTGTGGAACCTGTACTGAAAGAATTATGTTCCATAGCTGTACATCATTGATCAAGTATGCACAAGATGTGACCATGAGGCATGTGACCATTATACTTCCATATATGGCATGTGTACACTCATAATACCACGATGCGTTACTTCTAAGATATCATAGTCCCATGGTGCAATACTATTAAGATATCATAGCAGGACAGTGCAGTGCTATGGAGCTATCATAATGCCATCATGCAATGCTATGGTGATGTCCAGAATCACAGTACAGCACAAGAGAGATATTACAATGCCATGGTGCAATGCAATGAAATTGAACAGAACTTCAGTGCAGTGCTTTGGAGATATCATAACTCCATGGTCCAATGTTATGGAGATGTCAAAACACCACAATGCGGCACTACAGAGATAGCACAGTGCCATAGTGAAATGCTGGTGAAATGTCATAGAACTTCAGTGCAGTGCCGTGGAGATGTTTCAGCACCATGGTGCAATGTTATGGAGATGTCATAACACCACAGTGCAGCACTACAGAGATATCACAGTGCCATGGTGAAATGTCATAAAACTTCAGTGCAGTGCTGTGGAGATGTGTCAACACCAAGGTGCAATGTTATGGAGATGTCATAATACCCCACTGCTGTACTACAGACATATTATAGTGTCATAGTGCAATTTCTATGGAGATGTCATAGCATCACAGTGCATTGCTATGAAGATAACATAGTGCCATGGGGAAATGCTATCTAAATGTCATCGTACCTCAGTGTACCAATACAGAGATATCACAGTGCCATGGTGAAGTGCTATGGAGCTGTCATAGAACCACAACGAAGTGCTACAGAGATATCATAGTGCCATAGAGCAATGCTATGGAGATGTTATAACATCACAGTACAACACAACAGAGATGCTACAGTCTCATGGTGCAATGCAGTGGAGATGTCGTAACACCATGGTGGAATGTTATGGAGATGTCGTAGCACCACAGTGCATTGCTATGTTGCATGGCATGTGATCTAAACTATGCATCCAAGCACACTGGGCTACCATTTTGTTCTTCTAGCTGACCTAGAAGTGCAGCTATGGTCACTTCACCCCCTCTCTCACCTCCTAAACGGCCCATCTCAATACCCGAAGATTGCCAAATTCCGGTAATAATGGCCACACAGGTAAAAAAATGCACTCTCCAAAGCTAAGAATACAGCATCCATGGGACCAGATGACATCCTGGACTGTTTACTTCATGAACTTCAAAATGAACTGGTACCTCACCTAAGTGTCATGTTTAATCATACCCTCACCTCAGGCTTTGTGCCCACTGAGTGGTGCACAGCTAGAGTTATCCCACTCCACAAGGGGGGGATCCACCTTGGATCCCAGGAACTACCACCCCATCAGTCTGACGAGTCTGATCTGCAAGGCCATGGAACATATTATCATGAAACTTATAAACAAAGATATCTGCAACCTTCAAATACTGGACCCCACCCAGTTTGGGTTCGTGAACGGCCGATCTTGTCTCCTGAACCTGATTGACTTCTTTGAATCTGTCTCCAGAGCCGTAGATGAGAGTAAGGCTGTCCACACAGCCTATCTGTACCTCGCCAAGGCCTTTGACACCATCTCCCACTCTGGAATCATAGATAAAATTACTAAGCTGGGCGTTAATCCCTACATCACTCGATGGGTTGCCAACTGGCTTACTGACAGAACCCACACTGTAAAAGTAGCTGACTCCAAATCCAGTTCCAGACAAGTGACAAGTGGAGTACTTCAGGGTTCAGTCCTGGGACCGCTCTTGTTTGGCATCTACTTCTCTGAAGTACAGGCCAACACTAAAGAACTCTGGCTAACAAAGTTTGCAGATGACTGCAAACGGGGAGCCATTATTGAATCCTCAAATGATGTGAATACTCTACAAAAGGACCTTACAGAAACAGATGCTTGGTGCCAGAGCCATGGGCTCAAGCTCAATGCCAAGAAATGTATAGTTATCCCCTTTGGGAAGAAACATGTACCCGTGAATTACCACATAGGTGTCAGTACACTCAACACCAAAAGTGTGATAAGAGACTTAGGGACACAGGTGGACAGTGGTCTCACCTTCAGTAACCACATCACCACAACAGTCATGTCAAGTAGAGCACCTCCTTGGCCCTCTTCAAAAGGAACCTTGATGATTGGATGGGAGAAAGGAAATTTACCCCGGGGATCACGTCAGTCACCCTGCTAGACAGGGGTCCAGGGAAGTAAATAGTGTGGGAAGAAATAGCCAGGGAATTGTTATGGCTAGGTTTGTATAGGCCCTAGGGCCGATAGCCTAGTACCAACCTATGAACCTATGGTGCTGTGAAATGCAGTGCTGCAGCATGGTGTACCAAGGAAAGCAAGAAGTTCTTGTTGTACAAGAACTTTTGGTGGCAGCCCTCTGGGGCAATATGAATGGCCATTCTGGAATGTGGATGCCTAGCATGAGCTTGCCAAATACTGGTAAGCAGTTCTAGAATCACTACAGTAATCTGAGGCAACATCACCCTCACCTGTTTTGAGAGAAGGAGGAGCAGGTGAGAGAGAGATGGCTAAAGGTGTACTGTAAGCATTTTGTTTAATTTCTTTCCCCGTGCTGGTTTGTTCTCTTATGCTACTTATTGCATGCATCCACATTGGAGTGCATTTTATTTGTAGTGACAGAGTAGCAGGAACTGAAGAAGTTTGGATGTTGCAGGACATGGAAGTGACTCACCCAACCATGGAGCAATGGACAATGTAACAATTGCTTTCTATTGTGTCATCCTTCTACAGGTCCAGGAAGTGTGTCAATTCTCACATTGGTCTACACCAATCAATGCATCCTTCTACAGGTCCAGGAGGTGTGTCAGTTCTCACATCAGTCTGCACCAATCAATGCAACTGGCACTGTGTAACCATTAGCTGCTAGGGCTGTCTCTCAGCAGGGCTACAATCGTTCACCTTACTGGAGGTGACCTAGAGGAGTTACTGGTCCATATTGTGGTCACTTCTTGGTAGGGAGGACAAAGAATCTTCTTCTAAGAGCAGTCATAAGGGGTCTGCCTTGATTTTCCAGCATTGTCTGTGGTGGCTAATAGTGGTTGAGAAACAATGCCCACTGCATACCGATCTAAGCATAGTAGAGTGCCTTCTGGCATGGTTTGTGAAGTCTTACATCTGGCTGATCCAAACTATCAGACCACCAGAACAGCAACCAGCCTTGACATCAGCCACCCAGATGTGTGATGTCTAGGTTTGTTGCCCACCTGGCCAGACTAGCTGCCTGCTATTCCAGAACTCTACCCAATCCCCATCCAGATGTGTTCTTTTTTTATGAGTCACTCCCAATTCCTTATTCATGTCCAACACTCTCATCACCAGTTACCCACCCCTGACTGTCTAGGTCCATTCACTGTTACCCCAACTTTTTGAGTACATGCCATCCTTTACTGGATCTTTGATTTGCATTTATATATCTGCCCCTGCTACCTGCCCTTCTCCCTCTGTCCCATCTACAACCTTCCCCCATTACCTCATTGACCTATAATTCTTTACCATATATGAAAAAAAGGAGGTTTTTTCCAAAAAGGAGAAGTTACGGTTATCTTTGTGTGTTCACTCCGCTTCCTATTCTCCCCTTTCCCACTTTCCTATCCACCTAATTTTCCCTGATTTTATGGTGATGAGGACTGGCACCTTGGTGTTTGAAAAAATGCCACTTCAGTATGATGGGTGATAGCAGTGCAGTAGACATGAGAATCTGCCATTGTCTCAATGTTGTGCGATCTTGGAGTTGGTATATTTAAGGTTGCAGGGCTGTGGAATGTGCAGAGGGGCTTGCCCCCTGCTGTCATTGCTCTGTCTGAAATATGTTTTTGATAGAGTGTGGTGAGATGGTCGTGGTGTGTCCTTTGTTGTGTTTGTGTTTGTGTTTGAACACTTTCTTGACAATTAATTGACATGAGCTCATGAATACAGATAGATGTAGGTATATATAAAATACACACTGTCTCTGTCTCTGTCTCTCTCTCTCTCACACACACACACACACACACACACACACACACACACACACACACACACACACACACACACACACAGCTAAATAATTAAAGATGTGACATGGCCTGATGGCTTTGACTCTGAGCCTCTGTCACCTTAGTACTGATACCATGTTTCCCAGGCTTCAGCTTCTCCGTGTTTTCTATAATGCCTTTTCTTAGTCTGAGCCCACTTAGAGCACATGTAACAATCCATAAAATGCCTACACATCCAATTCCCCATTTGGCAGGTAAGGTGAAGGAGGGCGGGGTTATACTATTTCCAGGCAGACTTATCATCATATAGGTACATAACGTTTGTTATCTACCATGATTTGGTTCATCTTTCTCTATGGAGAGGTTAGAGTCAGAGCAACTAACGCAGGATTGTCCAAGAAGGGGTGCCATGGATTATAAAGTGCCACTTATCTGCTCAAGACCTAGAGATGAGAGCCATCTCCTTGTTAATTTGTTATTCTCATGTCACTATATACCAAAAAATTCTTGCTGTCTTGATTGTGTGTTTGGCTCATCTCATGACTGAAAAGGGTCCTAGGTCCAATATACTAACCTAGCTAAAACTGTATGTATAAATACATAAAAACTAGACTACTGCACAATTGTATTTGTTTGTTTGTGCATGTATGTATGTATGTATGTATGTATGTATGTATGTATGTATGTGTGTGTGTATGTATTTATTTATTTATAGTTTGTTGACCAGGTTAGTCCTACTGGCCAGTGCATATTTTCAGTGGGGATCTGAGAAAGAAAACAAAATCGGTAGAATAGGAGATTACTTTAATGTTTATATAATTAACAGTGATTCACAGTGGAAATCAAATAGCAGTAACACACGTAATAAGACAATTAAATACAGTGTTATATACTTATTAAAACAGAGTACAAATCATTCTGAAGGTATGAGATTTATCAGGTAAAGGTAATATGGGGAGCAGGAAGTGGGTATGAGAGGAAGTCAGAGAAGGAGCCAGAATGAGGAAACTATTTCTGTTATGTGACATTATATTTAGTAGAAGCTAAGAATTTGTATGCCTTTTGAAATATGAGAAGTTACTGTTGACATCTAATGACCTTGTGTTGCAGCTATTTTCATTTAAAAAGATATGTTGTCCTTAGGTAATAAAAGGCAGGGATGTTCCTTTTTTAAGGACAACATGGTCTAACTATCTGTTTATAAACAGCCCTGTATCAGAGGCACTGTTTGGTAAATAAATCATTTAATAAAAAAGTGACATAAAAATATGGTCTCACTAGCGGTTACCTAAACACATCTTTTTATTGGTCATATTCTTCTAAAGACTTTGTCCATAGGCATAAATTAGACAGGAAGAAGTTTTGAATAAGTATTTACCTTCAGGCACTGATCTTTTAATCTTTTTAACAGATTTCTTTCTTCATGCCTTTCAGACAAAAATAAGAAGTATTCTAATCTGCAGGGCAGTCTGAATCTAAGGCTGCTGGGAATGTAGCCTGGTGATGTCATCTTAGCAAGTCTTTATGTTGTCAATATTCAGATCCTTTGGAGTTTTACGTCCTGTACCCACTAGTAGCACTGTTTTGACTTATGTAATAGATTCTTCAACAGATATAAAACAAAAAAAAATCCATTTATAGTGCCGATGGTGGGTACATTATAAGTGTAGAACTGGCTAGTGGATTATTAGTGGATCCACCAGTGGAGAGTTTTTTTCAGGCAAGACCTAGGAAAGTGAAGCAGAAATTAGCAACATTGCAGTACAAATATATATTACACATCACACATCAAAACCAAGAAGATCTAAAGGTATTACTGCTCAGTGCTACGAGTCTAAACAAAAAACTCCACTCCCTAGAAGCTTTCTTCACCCTAGAGAATGCTGACGTCTGTGTCATCACCGAGACATGGTTTAAAGCCGCAGAGAGCACACTAAAAATGCAAGGTTATAATGCCTTCCACACATTTAGACCAGCAACTACACAGACAGAGACTAAAGGTGGAGGTGTCTCTATTTACATCAAAAATAAATATACCTCAAGGCTGGTGAAACAGGACAATGCACTTGAGCTGCTCCATGTTCAGATCACAATAGGCAAAATCCAGTATCACTTCCTTGCTAGCTATAGGTCCTCCTCTATGACCCAGGAAAACCACATGTAGTTAAACTTTTTGGAAACACTAACCATCCAACCCAATACCATATAGAGATGCTCCATATCCGTAAGTCTAACTCCTCACGCACCACCCGCTCAAAAGGCATGAATTCTAATAAGCAACATTAACAAAACCTGCTGGAGAGACAGGTTTGTCTCCCAGAGGTTGCCCCGTCTCTGGAATAGACTTCACATACACGTCAAACAGAGCAGCTCGCTGACTCTCTTCAAGTGCAACATTTATGATTAGATGGGAAACCACAAATTTGTCCCAGGAGTTCCACCTGTGTCCCTCATTGACACGGGTGACAGGTGCTGACTGAGGTTTCCTTTTGGGGATAAACTCTTGGCTGGGTTTGTAAGGGCCCCAGGGCCATTAGCCTAGTAACTTGCTATGATCCTATGATCCTATGATATTCACGGGCAACTTTAATTGCCCCACTATTAACTGGGAATCCTATACGACTCCAAACATACAAGCACAGATATTCCTGGATTTTACTGGATCTGGTCCTCACTACTGTAATGTCTTCCCTGGTAAGGTCAGACCACAAAAAGGGCTCCTTTGAAGTAAAAATAAAACCTGGACTCCAGCTAATCCTGGAATATTCAGGCACTATTCTAAGGCTAACCTGTTGCTATTAAGTGATAACCTAGCAAAATTTCAAGCATCCATAAACCCTGGGAACACTGCTGCCTATACAGAACTTTCACAGGGTTAAGGTTAGGGTTAGGGGCAGGACAGGGTTAGGGTTTGCACATATCAGTAATTATTACATGGAAGTGGAACCTAAACCAGCAGCTATCATCACATGCAGTTTGTGGAGGAGATAGTTAGACAAACCAACACGTGCATGTGGCCAGAGATACACCTTGAAGTATTAGAATACTGTATATTTACAATGTAAACAAGCTGGTCAGACATACTAGATTTCATTCGTGGGAGAAAGGCAAAGGAGAGCAACTTCTATTGTATATAGGAAACTGGACACCAAACTACTGTGTATTATCTTACATTTATGGCCCATGTAATGCCGCAGTCATACTACTAAGGCAGAAAAATAGTCACAAAATAGTTTTCATTATAACACAACTGTGGGCTGGGGGGATTGAACCCACAGGCAGCCTCAGAATGTGGCAACACAGCTTTAACATCAAGACCCACTTTTCCACCTATACAGAAGGAAATATGCACAAACGCACTTCAAACATTGCACAGTCATACTGCTACCTTTGAGCTGTAACAGTACTGACAGATGTGGCAATGGTGCATGAAAATTATACATTCTTTGTTCAATCCCTACTATTTGTGTTAATATTAAATGCCAGACATTATGAAGCATATATAATCACCCATATTTACTCACCTTGGCACTCTCTTAGGTGCTCCAATCTTCTCCTGTGCAGTAGCCTATTCCTTTCGATCTTTTTAGGAGCTACAGACCATATAAACAGCATAATGTAACATCTGTGGATGGCACAGAGTGGCAGGTGTGTATATAAAAGAAGTTATACTTCAGTATGGAGGTGGTGAATGCTGCTGAACTTCATCTTCCAATTGGGGAAGGAAGTCAGGATTACATTGCTTCATGTCACTGTAATGGTGATGGCACTGCCCCCCATGTGGGGGATGCCAGTAGCACAGGTGACAGCTTTGCCCAAACTATTTCAGGCTTCAGCCTTATACTGAAGCCCAGTATAGTCCTCATGCAGGAGCCTTCAGCTGTACTACCTATGGAGGATGTCCTAAAAACTTGTAGATGTCTCCTCACAACACCATTGTACCCTAAAATAAGCACTGCCCCTCCTTCTTCAGTCATGATGTCTCATCTTGAAGAATCTTAGGGGAAAAATGGCAGACAACTGGCAGACAAAACAGTTCTTTTCAGTCCCATCTGTCAAGCATTGATGGGCATCTACAGGCATGTCAGAAAATATAGACGCTGTATTATTATAGTTCCAATGTCACTTTAAAGAGTGAAACATGACATTCCTCCAGCTCTTTGTATGCTGTTGAAAATACATGTTCTACACCGACTCCATCTGCAGATGGTTAAATATGAATGATGCACCCTGTACAAGCACTGAGTGACCGTGTGTGTGACGTTTTGCCCAGAGGGACCTAGGGTTGTGTGTAGCATTGTGTAGAAATCTGCACAATGTTTAGCAAATATGCTCAAAGCACAGAGTGATTCAGAAACAATAATGAGCCGAGTCATAATTAGATTAATCATCATGCTCAGAAGAGTGAATCTACATGATATAAACACAACAAGAATCTCAGCTGTACATTGTGCTATGGAGGAAACACTGGGTCCAGAGTTTGGTTCCTGCCAAAGGTGATTTTGGAAAAAAATTCTTCTGGCTAAGATACCTGGTTATATAAGGTAAGTGCTACGTCTTACAAATCCGTGTTTTATACAATGGTTTCTTCTGACTGCTCTTTACCCTTATGCATATGATGAATTTCAGTGTGTAAGAACCTGTAATTGTGTTAACCAACCTATGTCGAGGGGTAGATTGTAAGTGTTTAAGTAGTAACCTGCAGGATTGTTATACTAGATGGGAAACACATCCCAGAGCTCATATTCAGTGCAGTGTTCCATACTATTTTAGCGCTGTATGCCTTGCACATATACCATTACCCATAATCTTTGTAACAGAGCTAGTGTAAATGTCATGTGTTCTTGTTCAGTTGTGCTTCTGTGATTGTTTGATTGGGAAATGTGTGCTCAGTACACTTACTTGTCTGGCACTTACAGGTTGAGGACACAGATATCTACCTGTCAGGTACAAATAAAGCATAGTATATAGTTAGGAGGATAGTGATAGTGTGAGGATTTAGTCAGGCCCATGCTAGAACATAGATGTCAATACCACTGTTTTCAAAACCAACAGAGCAAAGCAAAAAAAAAAACAGGGCACACAGAAAAAAACTGCTGCATCTGGTGGTCAGTCCACATCCACCTGTAAACCAAAATTCTCAGATGTGGACACTGAGGTGACACTACAGCTCTCCATCTCCATGGCTGATGGCTATTTGAATTCCATGCAGCCAACGAGCCCTATTGTGACCCTGCATGGACTGGCATTGTCTGCAACATTAATGTGGGGAGCAGTCAGGACCATGGCTATGAAATGGTCAGATGCAAGGCCATGGATGTGATCTGTGCTGCTACCCAAAGGCAGATGTAGCATGGGAATGTAGTACAAGTGGTGGGTCATTGACCAAGCCACCTCTTACAGAGATGGAGGAGGAACTGGCCTTTCTTAAAGGCAGTACCACATCCACAGAGTGCCACAGTGGTGGTGCTAGATATTGGGACACAGCTGAATCGGCCCCAGAAGGTTCTCAATGGGGATACCCCAGGTACATAGTCCTATTTCATTGTATCAATAGCTGCAAGTCCTTTCTACCTCTTTATCACTATAAATGTCATTAAGTCTGTCTGATGTATGGCATTTGGGTACCTCTGGGATCCAACAGGCATGGCATGACAAGGATTATTAGGTTTTATCTTGTTTTCAGTTCTAAAGATATTAGTTGCATGTATAGTTGTGGTGCTGGGTCATGCATACACTGGATATGTTTTACGTTAGTATAATCACAGGTGATTCTTTATCCACCACCAGTGGAACTGCCCCATCTGATATTGGAGGATCTGCAGCCCGTGATAATGATGGCAGGGATGAACTGACACAGTCAGTGAGGTGCAGAGTGTGTGATTAACACAGGGAGTGTGACAAGCTTATCTCTTACATAAACCACGAACATCATCTCTATGCTTGTGGACAATATTGATCAGGGAAGTGTGCTGTCTCCTAGGAGACAGACATCTGATTCTGCCTCCTGTAATCATGGGTAGGGAAGTTTACACAGAGGGGATGGAAATGGTGCTCACCGGAGACATGGTTACTGCTCTCCTTCTGAGGCTGATGCATCAGTACCTGCAACCCAACATATGTGCAGGGCCATTTTGGAGGCAGGGGCTAGTTCCACTAAGGCCAAGGCAGAGATAGTGAAAGTGATCTAGGATGTGCATGCTGACCTATGAGAATGTATATCCCCTTGTGTTATTGCTTGGATAGACTGAATCACACACTGGACCATGTCATGTCTTCTTTGTGTATCTGGTAAGATCAGGGGGCTGTCCTCACAGGTGGTGATCTCCTACATCCATAGATGTTAGCCGACATGACTATACCATGGTAGCACTTCCACAACAACATCAGTTGTAAACATGTCTACTACCAGGAGTGGACATCCCTCCTGTGGCCATGGTCAGTATCATGCTAGCAGATCTCATAGCAGACTTCAGCTGAGGTCATCTAGCCATGGTCATGATACAGCCAGAGCAACTCCTGACAGATACATCTCTCATAGGCAGAGACATGCATGAGGTGCTGAACCCTCATGTCATGTATGCCCCAGACCTCTCCAGTAGGCTGAAACACAATGATGCATAAACTGCTGAGATGTGTTCCTACAGACTCACAGAAATGACATTGCAGCCCCTAGCATGTCGCATACATCCAGTGACTCCAACCCTTCTTGACAGAAAACCTTGCCCCCATACTGGTCCTGACACTTGCCATAAAATACCTTTTTGCTCTTATATGCCTCAGTACCGACACTCACACACTTCCCTGTGAAAGGCATGCACTCCTATAATCCCTTCTCCACCTGTGCAAATGATACCTGTGTCCTAGCCATTTATACATTGTTACTTGGATCGCCTATGTCTGATGCACAGCATGGCTAGCCTATGCATGAGTAAGCATAGCCCGCTATTGTTTTTGCATGCATTATTTTTATTGCAATGTATCTGTTTAGCTTTTGTTTACTATGTTGTGAAGCTATGTATGAGTCGTCACCTCTTTGCTAGTGTCATGGCATATACTGTCCCCACCACCATGTGACATGATCATCTGCTGCCACTGGCTTCTCCCCTGAGTATACGGCTGTCTCAGGTACTGCTGTCTGTGATTCTGGGAACTGCTGGCGCTGCCTAAACCCACCCTGTTTTAACTGCTCCCTAAGTATGATATTATGTAACATTGCAAACACGCAGTTTTTGCACATGTTCCAGGGTCATACAGCAGGGCACCATTGTATGAATCCAGACAGTGAAACCATGCATTCAGCAACACAAACACATGCTCAGTAATGTTTCTGCTTTGTGATAGTGCAAGGCTGTACTCCTGGTCTGTCTGATTGTGTGGATTTCTGATGGGTATCATGAGCCAGGGTTCCACAGCATATTCAGCATTGCCAACAACATGCCACTGTGAGAAGTCAGCCCTTGCAACTGCTGATATAAGTCACGTGTGCCACATGTGGGAGTTATGAAAATTGCCTGCGTGACCTGCATACACAGTATAAATAATGCTCTGTGCATTACAGACCATTTAGCAGTTAGTGGAGTGATATCCTTTGTAGTTCACATACTTCCTTCCCAGTTCACCAGGTGGGACCTCTATTTCACTGTGGGTACAGTCTATGATCCTCAGAACCTCAGGAAAATTAGTTGATCAGAGAATTCCAGCATGGTGTTGTCTCTCTCTACTAGAGTACATGAGAGCCACAAATGCTGCCCACCTGCTGAAGTATGGCATCAAGAAACTGATGGAGTATTCTCAAGGCCGAGGCCTGAGATACTCCCACTGTGTCCACAGCAGGTCACTGAAAGACTGAAAGATCCTTGTAGAGTGTATATATATATATGGATCTAGGACTGTTGAACAAAACTTCAACATCCCAAATCCACAATAACTGAGCACACTTTAACAAAAGCGCTTTCACCAAAAAAGCATTTTCGTTGAAGTGTGTTACAAAAAAAAACAATAAATCTACTTTTATGCAGGGGGCAAGCTCCCCTGTGGCCCCCACACCTCTCTACTTTAATATTCACTCAGAGTTCGCACTACAGTGGGGAAAAGGGAATTTTCCCTTATCTGCACTGTAGTGTGACTGGAACAACAAGCATACTTATCCGAAAGTGCTGCTTCAGTGAGCAGCACTTTCAGTTAAGCATGTTCGTTGATTTCTGCTTTGGCAGAAAGTGCCGTCGGAGATCAGTATGAATCCCATATATATATCGGAGATCAGTACGAATCCCATATATATATATATATATATATATATATATATATATATATATATATATATATATATATGTGTGTGTGTGTGTGTGTGTGTGTGTGTGTGTGTATACACCGCAATATGTACTCTGTGACTCCCATGAGGTTGTAGACAAGGCAGGAACATGTCCCTGACTTGTTTGGTGTTGTAAAGGCCATGAAATGTTAAGTGCAGTCAGATGACCTGGCACCTCTGGAGTCAATGTCATGCACCATTGCTCATAGCAGCTGTAATGAGACCCTCCCACAGATAAGCATTTACTATGGCTGTAGAAACTCCGACTATAGTTTATCAGTGGGCACCTTCTGAACATGAACATCTGACCGAGTTTAAATATACAACTGGGACAGCCCTGTTGTGTGGCACTTAAATGATTTTGACTTACTTAGCAATCTCGTTTTACTTCGTTATCATATACAATCTCATTTTACTTCATTATCATATACAGTACCTCATTATACAGTCACTAGCATATAGCACAGACAACCACATTATCTGGCATGGCCAGGAGTGCCAGCATATGCTGAAGGCTTTTGGGGCAGAAGGCAAAAGGGGCCCCTTGTGATCTAAAACAGCATTTGTTTTTGTTTACTGCCATAATAGAATCACATCTGTGATACAAGGTGTATATAGTGTAAATATACATAATCTTTAGCTTTACTGCACAGAAACATCTTACAAATCTACAAATGAAGCTAATACTGCACCTGCATGGTACATGATCTAGGAGCCATATATTCCAATGTCAGAGAGGAAAAGTGCAGTAACACATGTACCACTGCTACACACTGACCATGACAGAACAGTGGTGGGAAGCAGTTAAACACCTCAGTCATGCTTTAAAAAAAGTCTGACTGAATTGTTTAACAACTTCCCATGGCCCTTTTTTTGTGACCACTGATTGTTGTTAGTGCTCTAGTGTGTGGCTACAGCTTAACAGTATTAAGAGGTACTTGATAAAAACTTAAGCACCTTTCTGATGTCAGAAAGGTGCTTAATAAGCATGCCTTTTTCTCCAAAACCAGAGCATAACTATAGTGATTCATACACTACAAGTCATCTTTCAAAAATAAGACATAAAATGCATCACAGAACATCTAGATTCTGGCAGCATGCATAAGTCAGGTTGTAGCAGTGGAGTCTGGAACAGCCTTATTGAGGGGTTCTGCCCTGGACTCACCATTTCTACAAATGGTCCTGCTTAGAAGTGTGCACAGAAGGTTGCTATAGTGTGTGTGCGTGTGTGTGTGTGTGTGTGTGTGTGTGTGTGTGTGTGTGTGTGTGTGTGTGTGTGTGTGTGTGTGTGTGTGTGTGTGTGTGTGTGTGTGTGTGTGTGTGTGTGTGTGTGTGTGTGTGTGTGTGTGTGTGTGTGTGTGTGTCAGTAATATTATTATTTCTCTAATTCTCCTCACAATCGCACCTGAGAGGGGTGCACAGATGTCACTATAACTTGTGTGGGACTGTGAAAATTGCAGTTATTATTTCTCAAGGTGTCCTCAAAATTAAATCTCAGAGGTACTATGCACAAAGGTCACTGTGGCCTTTGGCATGCTGTGCCAGTGTAGTCATTATTTAATTAACTTTTCACACAATCATACCTCACAGGTATGCACATATCACTATAGCTTGTGTAGGGACAGTGTACTGTCTAGGAGCAAGAGGCCACAGTACATAATGGTGATAATTTTTCTTCTCTTTGCTCATAATCACATATCAGAGATACATACAGGTAGCTAACTTTGGGAAGTAGGGGATAAGGAAGCATATTGTGAATATATATCTGTGATCAACAAGCTAACATATGTTATATGTTCTGCTTGTCAGATGGATACACATATGGTGGTGGTTATCTTTTATAGGTGGGATAAACAGGCAAGCTGTATGTTGTGTTACACCAGTAACTTGAAATACATGACTGACACAATTAGTCTTTCACTTTCATCCCAACCCAATAACAAAGACATACACAAAATGTGACTGTCTTTTTTTGCTTTTGAAAGAGAGACAGACACCATTTTAAAATATGATTTGTGTATGTTTGCAAGCATTTATCTTCTTATTTTATTGGGAAATACATTTTTGTTCACTTTGATCAATAAACCTTATGCCCAACTTATTTCTTCCTTGAAAGAGAAAACAACTGGATTTCTTTAGTTATTCGTGATTTTTGTCTAGGCCATAATTGAAACAAAAGGCTGGGGGGAAAGCTCTAAAATGTATTACATATCATCTTAAATGCCATGGCTTCTGAAGCCCAAGCAGCCTCCAGAGCATCAGCTTAATTCTGTTATTTCCACCTCAGTTTTTACACTGTAGTCCTTGCCATTTAGGGAGTCGTGAAAGGATACAGGAAGAAAATAAAGAGTAGGAATGAATTTATTTAGCAACAGTTTTTGTTCTGGCCATCTGTGGCTCAAAAGTTTTGAAAACCCCCTCTAAAATGCAACTCAGAGCATCTAGAACCCAACAGCTTCACGGGGGGAAGGATGTTGCTGAGACTCCTGGCTTCATTTGATTACTCCCTCCTAATTTATTACGGTGTAATCTTAGGCATTTAAGATGTATTGAAACAATACAGGAAAAATCTGAAGCTTTCAACAAAGTATGAGAAAACAAGAAAAAAAGTAATTGGAATGGTTGCAAGACCAAGATGGGTGGAGAGTAGGGGGCACAATGGGGGTATGCTGAGGGAACAATGGACAGTGCGGGGCCATGGAGTCCTTTTCTTAGAGTCAGAATATTCAGTACTGCCATGAACTGCCCAGTTTAACTACACCACACAGCTTATCAACAAGGTTTGTTACTTACCATAAAACATTTTATAACGCTGTAACATCTGGGTAAGAAAAAAACATAAAAGATGCTTGTTTTATCAGACTTCTGGTAAACAATAATCCCTTTGACACTACCTTTATTTATTGCTACATATCATGTCACTCATACTATTTGACTTTAGTTATTGGCTTCATCCCTGATGACTGTCACACAGCAGTAGTGATGCCCTCCTCAAGGGTGGCTTTACAACTGACCCGGGTAATTACAGACCTATCAGCCTTACAAGCCTCATCTGCAAAACCATGGGATGTATTATAAATTACTTCAAAAACTATGATGTGAAGACTCTTGTTTGAATTAAATCCCAGTAATTAGGCTTTATGAAGGGTAGATCCTGTCTATTTAACCTCTTAAATGTCTTCAGAAGGGGTACAGATGGTATAGATGTTGGCTATGCATTGCATGAGATGAATGTTGACTTGATGAAGGACTTCGGCACCATCCTCCATGCTGGTATCATACAAAAGCTAATTCCTTTAAAAACTGACCACATATGTGGTAAGATGGTCAGTGAATCAGATGAAAGACAGAGCCCATAAAGTGCGATTTGCTGATGCCTAATCAGTAAATATGAAAGTGGCCAGTGGTGTCCCTCAGGGCTCAGTGCTAGAACATCTTCTTTTTGGTATTTATTTCTCTGATTACCATGTGGAAAGCCAAGACCCCTGGCTAACAAGGTATGCAGATGACTGCAAACTGGAGGTCATTCTTAAATCAGTGTCTGGAGTTCATTCTCAAGTCCCTGTATGACACCTAAAGTGTCCTGAATGAACTCTCCCTAGTAAACCCTTGGGGTACCAAAAATAAACTAAATACTAAAAAGTGCATGGTCACTTTTGGTACACAGCCCATTCCCTCATCATACTGTATAGCCAACACAGAACTACAAAATGAAAAACTTGTCAAAGACCTAGATATGTGGGCTGATAACTCCCTCTCTTTTGATCATCATGTGTCAACAGCTGTCAGGAAATCCTTTTATTTAGCCCACTTAATTGCCAAAGGAATATCCCTATAGTCTAAATAGGTAATCATTGTGTTACACTCAGCATTGATCAGGACAATTATTGAGTACAGTATCACCTTTGGGGTGTATGTCATTAATCATATCAGGCAATTAGCAAGACCTTGAAGATTCCTAATCAAAAATATCACAGGCCTAAAGTCCCTGAGCTGTGAAGACTTTTGAGGAGGGATCTGTCTGGATTGCTGTACCATTAGATACCCACTTGTCCTGGTGTGCTGCCCATGCCCTGACCCAGTAATCAAGAAGCCTCAATCCTTGCCACTAACACCAGTGAGTGGCATGCACATTGGGAAGGATAAGAAGTACACACACGGTAAAGTATAATTTCCCTTAAGAGCACACAGAGATCACATTCAGTCTGGGGCTGGTTTCTCCCTTTCTCTCCAGATCCCCAATAAGACTCCCCACTGGCACAGCTATAGGGTACAGGTCTCAGCCTAGTGGTCAAACTAAAACCTCCAGCACCATCTCTGTCTAACCAGTGCTTTGTGTCCCTGCCCATGTAGCTGACAACACACACACTTTGAGATATGAGTTATATACAAACACAGAGACACTCCTGGGGAAGGTTGGCACAGGTTCTCCAGCTATGCCCCCTTCTCTCCCCAGGCTATAAGGTAGAAATCACTGCCACCAACCATTAATATCAGCTACTAATAAGGCCCTTGCCAAAAGGTGTCCAATTTTACTGTGCAATATTATTATTATCCAATTAGTAAGTATGACAATCAGCAAGGCTTATTGGAGTGGCTTGGACATTATCACTATATACATGCAATGTTCTCTAGAGCTTAAATTATCTCTACATAAAACAGCCACAGTTGAAAGGTTTAAAATATTTAATGATAAATAATAAAAACACAAGACAAATCTTCTCAATTCAACACAGTGCTAGTCAAGAGTTCAGAGATCACAGGAAAATGCTTAAAATAATACTGTAGAATAGTCTGACATAAATATAGAAAACAGCTAGTCTAATCTTACTATTTTCTATCTATTTCTAAGAGAAGTCACTGTTCTAAATAAATATCTTACTTATAAACAAATCAAAGGCAGAGTGCTGGTGATGTTGTCAGTTCTGAAGACAAATGCAAAATACCCTGATTCTCTCTCTCTCTCTCTCTGAGAAAGTCTTAAATTGATAATACATCACTGCTGACTCATTTTAGATTACATCATTCTTGACACTTCTCTGGTTTAATTTCCCAGGCTAACAGAAACTCAGAGTTTAACATATCTTTGTAATCTTGCACCTGGCCAGGAAAACACAGTGATAAAAACATTACACATGTAAAATCTAGCAATTAACTATTGTCCTAAGACAATATAAAGAATTCCTTCATCCAGACATCCCGTCTCTGAGCCCTGAGATCAAACAGTCATAAAATTATTTACTTTATCAGCTTTCTTCCAGCAGGGTGTACTGTGGTTACATTTTTGAAGTTCAGAACATATAACACAGTTTTTCTTACCTTTAATTTTCTCACATTTGTAAAACAGCCTGTGTATTATATTAATATTTACAATGACAGAATTATCTACAAGATTCTAGCTGGCTGGGCTGGCAGCCTTTCAGTTTTTCACACCTGGATCTCCTCTTTCTCAGCAAGTCCAGTATCGCCACCAGCATTAGAACCAGGGGGATAAATCTTCACCAATAGATAAAGATGCACAGTGGAGAGGGGTGCTAATAAGGAAGCACCCCCCCCCAAACCTTTGGAATAAACTTCCCCTACATGTTAAGCAGTGAGATTCGCTACATTACTATAAACATAAACTAGATGACTGGATGGGTATCCAGAAATTTACTCTGTGTTTTACAGGTATGGCCCTCCTGGAGAAAGGAGATGCTACCTGAGGGAGGGTAGTAGCAAAGCATGAATGATCATAACATTTCTTGGCCTTGGAATATCTATGAATCTAAACTGTTTTTATGGCTTACTCCCATAGCTTCTCAGGAAATCTCTGCCTACCACCATAAGGATCCTGAAAAGCATAAAGTGGATGTAAGAGAATGAATGAATAGTTAAATACAGCAAACTTATTACTGCACTGGAAGTCAGTTTAGCTGTGGTGAAATGTACCACTGTGGCAAACTCTGCCTAAAGCAAAATATTAGTCAGAAGAAGAAAAAAAGGCCAAACCACTCGAGACTTGCTGACTAACACAGACTGGCTTTAATATGCCAAGCGCTTTCATTCCACAATTTGCAAAGTTGCGGAACAAAAGTGCTGATCATATTAAAGCTACTTGGTTGTTGGTCAGCAAGTCTCAAGTGGTTTGGCATTTTTTTTCTTTTTCTCAGTTTGATTTATTTTTTCATGGTTACTGGTTTGTATTAGACAGAAGAGCCAAAGCCTATCTTGGTACTCAGTAGATAAAAGGCAATAAACACACAGCTCTGTACCAACTTATGGAAATGAAACATACCTCTTAACTGTACGAAGTATGTACATATAAATGTAATGTCATATTGTACTCATATAAAGTATCTTTACTGTTACTGATCTCAGGTGATGGCTCAAAAAGGTCACTAGACCAGCCCACTTACCTTCTAAACAAACAGCATTAAATAAATAAACTAGCTAGAAATTTGTAGAACAGCCCTGATTTTGCATCCTATTTTTGGCCTGCCTCTTGTAAAATGTTTGATTTCATGATAAATCACTCATGATCACACCTCTCATCTTTCCAGAATTTCACAGACTGTCCAGATTTTTGTCTCATTTTTGGCATGTTATTCATAAAATTTGTGATTTTCTGGCAAACCACTAAGGACTGTGCTCACTAAATAATGAGACATTTGCATGGTATTGCAAAGCCTGATATTCTAGCAGCTTTCTAAGTTTATAAGAGCAATATTTAAAATCTGTCCCTAATTTTGGCCCTTTATCCTCACATAATTTTTTGGCTTTGCCCAGAATATTTAATCAAAAGTTGAGAGGTATGCAGAGGATTACAGTCAGTCACTAATGCCAGATGTTAAAGTTTCATACCTCTAGTAATCAGAAAATGCATGTAGAAGCAAAACGTGTTCTATTAAAATTGAATCTATTAAAATTTTAAATGAAGAAGTAATGTTTAAAAATATCCCAGGTGTTGAGCCTTCATTCCCTTGTTATTTTTGGTTTTGTCCAAAATCCTTGATGAAAAAAGCTGATTGGTACACCTCAGAAAGACTTCCATGGGCTTTTCCTTGGTAACCATGAGATTATGCAGCCAGAAATCATCTTTGTCCAGCTACCTGACTTTGTGTTAGCCTCAGAAACTCCAATGCAAATATTTCTGACTAATTGCTATTCTGGCAGCAGTTTTGGGACATATTGGGAATATTGGACAGCTGTTGAAAGTGTGCAGGGGTGGAGTCTCTCACCCTCCCCCTTGCCCTATAGTTCCAGCATCTGGGCTGGCCACGTCATGTAGCTTTATTTTCCAAATCGCACACACCCTGTGTGTGTCAGCTCATCATGAAAATTTGCTTCCCACAATGAATCAAAGTTTTCTGAGTGCAACATTTAATAGTTGGAGACATTAAATACAAATTTTGAAACACATTTGTATTATTTAAAAGTACGAAAGTGTTTAAACCTAAGCATTTCCATAAAACAGTGTCTCCTCAGATTAACTTTCTTGTCTTAGTATGTAGAGATTCAGTATAAACATCGGTAACTTTCTAGTGACACTAAGTATAGAAAACTGTAGGTACTGAAACGCAAATGACTTGACAGTGGACATATATAATTATTACTCCTAGTTTTTATAATATAATATAATACAATACAATACAATACAATATAATATAATATCATATCATATAACATCATATCATATAATATACATCTTCCAAGATTTTCGTGACCTTAGGAATAACAGAATGGGTGCAAAACCTCAAAGTGAAAAACTTTTAGGTGTAAACTGGTTATTTCATTTGTGGTGTTATGCTCCTGTTTGACTTTTACTGTTTTATGGATTTTAGGTAACTAACTACATGATTCTAACTCAAGATAAATACTGTTTCTGGTTGTCCATTTACTAAAGTTTTGCAAACATGACTGAAATGTAAAATGAACATTTTTAGAATCTAGTAACAGAATATGTAAATCTCTGTTTAAATTCATAGAAGTGATATGAAAATATTATCTCTAACATGGGGCTCAAACCCAAGACCTACAGCATACTGTGGTGGTATATTGTGATTTACAGTACTTTAAGCATGAAGTTTAAGACTTACTGTGGTGCTTGAATGTTTAGTGGCATGCAGTATAGAGATAATCAGCCAAACAGTCCGGAAACTAAATGCAACAGTCATACAGAGGAATGCTGACCAAGGGAGTGGGAAAATTTGTGTTCAGTTTTCATATATTGGCTTGGTCTCTCTTATTTCCTCTCTGGTCAGAAGCCTGTCAGATTTCTTTCAGCAAGTCGTTGCTACTGTGAAGTAAATACATTGAAAGACATTTCCAGCACCAATGGAATTTGCCTTAAACCCTACTGAACCAT
>NC_056744.1:381416580-381449080 GCF_019279795.1 Protopterus annectens
GAGTACACAGTCCTGCCATATTACTGTAGTAAGGACTTCAAAATCAAAGCTTTTAACCTTGCTACCTCATAAGGATGGTTAACTACTGGGTCTCACAAGGCTCAATTCTATTCTCAATTTTTATTAATGTATTAATGACATTAACGCAATCATATTGCCGACATCATCATCTCGTATACTGATTATCATCCTTTGTAACGCAGGACCTGGGTTCCAAGCATTACAGCTATCTCTAAAAAAAGACTTTCATACTACTCTTCTTCTTTTGTTTTGAGAATTTTTTTATTAATTTAACATATTTACAATATGCACACAGAAAGGAAGAAATTCAACATCACATACTGTTATACAATACTAGGAATACATTGACCCGTCAAGGTAATCTCATACAATTAATACATTAAGAGTCCTGGTATTTCAATAGCAACAGTTCAAGTCTACGCCAACCACTAAAAGTCTTTGGATTTATTTATTTATTTTACATTTGTTTATCGGGAAAGTCCGACTGGACACAGGTCCTTTTTCACCAGAGGCCTGGGCGAAAAGCTCAAAGAAATGCACACAAAGAGTAAAAAGTACAATACACAGTTACAAACAATGCAGAAGTGAAATCAGAAAGAAATTACTAAGAACAAAATATTGATTACAATAAATAATCAACAATAAATCTTTGAATTAGTTCTGAAAAGATCTTTACATATATGGTGTATCCATATTTATGACAAGTTTCAAAGGAATTATTCAATATGCATATAAAACAGCTGATTCAGTTTAAAGGTTCCTGTGGGAAATGTCATGTTAAAGATTAAAAACAGATATCAACATTGTTACAGCATAAATTCCATTTGCAATTCAGAAGATAGTAGCAGGATATCAAGTAGGTGTAGGCGTCTGTGATCCTGTGTACTAGAGACTAACATGTAGCATGCAACATGGAACAATTATATAAGCTGTATGCTCTGCACATTTGTATGTTTTATTAAAGTTTTTACAAGCTACGAGCGTTTCTTGGTTTGAACTTCTGCTGTGGCTCGTGGAATTAATTTCAGACCTCGTTTACTGCAGGAACTTGTCCTTTTGTTCATTTGTACTAGAGACTAGCCAGGAGGGGAGCTCTTGCAGAGCCACGTTTCAGTAAAGTGTGATTTTAGTAGTATTTTTTAAATTGGACTATAGAGCAGCTGGAGGCAACTGGGGTTGGAAGCTTGTTCCAAATTTTGGGAATGAAGTTGAGAGGAGCGAGTTCCCAGCTGAGTTGTTGCTTTTGGGATGTTAAGAAGTAGTTTTCTGCTGGAACAGAGACGGTGATTGTTGGTGTGTGGCTGCATTAGACTTTAGAGAACAGGGTTTTTTTCTGGTTGATACAGAATTTTATGGGCAAATGTTAGCTGATTAAAGAGTAGGCATTGTGGTAGTTCAAGCCAGTTTAATAGTTTTACAGATGTGCAGTGATGTGATCTAGAGGGGGAATCTTTCATGAACCTGGGAATCTTATTATAACATGACTCTAATTTAGCTAGATCAGTTATTATGAGGTTAGTTAGAATGGGGGAGGCATATAGGAGCGTTGCCAGGAGGTGTGCAAGAGCCATGGTAGCCTTTGAGTTTGTGGTCAGGAATTGTTTGTTTCTGCAGGGAGTGCCTAATTTCTTGTGTACTTTTTGACAGTTTGAGAGATGTGTATGTCAATCTTCAGATTGTCAATTTCAACCGCTAGAAGTTTGGTGTGATAGTGATTTTATCTTTGGATGTGATATGGAATGACAGGCTAGGTGCGGGAGGTCTTGTGGGATAGAAGAGAAGGAGTTTGGTTTTGTTTGGGTTTAGAATAAGATGGTGAGCCAGGTTTCGGTGACTAGGAAAGAATCTTTGGTTATAGTCTGGAGGTCTTGTAGGGAAGGAGATGTGCATATTAGTGTACAGTCATCCGCATATTGTATGACCGTGGCATGAGAGGTAGAGGTGTGGAGTTTGTTTGTGAAGAGAGAGAATAGTAGAGGTCCAAGGATGGAGCCTTGGGAAGCCTGTAATATAACTGGAAGAAGGGGGAGAGTTAATTTTGCCACTGACAGGCCTCCTGCTGACCTGATAGGTAGCTTTTAAACCAGGTAACAGAGGGAGTACTGAAGTTAAGGGTGGAGAGAATGTTAATAAGTTTATTGTGCCTTGACAAATCAAAGGCTTTAAAAAGATCCAGGAACATGGCGGAGACAAAGTGTCCAGCATTTCTATAGTGGTAGTACTGTGATAGGAGCGGAAATGATGTTGAGTGTTCAACAGTAGTTTGTGTGTGTGTAGGTAATGCATTAATTGTATATGAACTACTCTCTCTAGGATTTTTGATAGGGGTGACAGAATGGCCATTGGACGATAGTTGGTCAGTCCAGTGGAATTACCACCTTCGTGTAGGGGTAGAATAAGAAATATTTTCCAAATGTCGGATACTATGTTTTCTGAAATTGATCTGTTAATTAGTATGGCTACTGGAAAAGATATGGCTTCTGCTGCGATTTGCAAGAAGTCCACAGGGAGTTTGTCAGGTGCCAGTGTGGTAGGCTTTTATTTTTTCTGCAGTTTTGTTATGGTGTTAATGAAGACTGGTTCTAATATAAAGGAGTCGGGACTATTTTGAGATATGAATGGCCCAGAGGTGGAGGTGGTTGTCTGGGAATTTAAGAGGGCTAAGATGGTATCAGTGAAATATTTGTTGGGTTGAGTTGCTATGGTATCTGAGTTACTAGTTTTTGTTGGTGTAGGTGTGGTGGATTTACCTGAGTATAGAATATCATTTATGGCAGCCCAGAACTTTTGGGGATTATTTTGATGTTTTACTTGAATATTCTGGTAGTATTTGATTTTGTCAAGTTTAACTAATTTCTTTGTTTTGTTTCCTAATTGTAGGAATGAATGTTTAAAAGTCCAAGATTTGTCTTTATGAAAATACTCCCAAGCTTTATCTTTAGCTTTTAACAGTGATCTGCATTCCTTACTTAGCCAATGTGCACAGTTGGCTTTTACTCTAATAGTCCTTGGGGGTGCATGGTAGTTTAGTATATCTAGAAAGGTAGTGTTGAAAGACTTAACAGCCTCTTCCAAGGGTAGTTGTCTAAGAGCTTCCCAGTTGTAGCTCTTTAGTGAAGAGATAAAGTTGTTGGGGTTGAAATATTTTTGTTTCTGATTACATGATATGTGGTTGGTCTATTTTGGTGGATACAGTTCCTTAGAAGAAAGGTTGGTTGATGGTCACTAAGACCATCAGGGAGATAACCTGATTGTGAGCATAGGGTACGGGTGTTAGTCAGAATCCAGTCAAGGATGGATTGTTGTTTGGAAGGTTTGTCTATACTTGTAAGAGAAGTGATTAGTTTGGGTGAATCCGTAAAGGTTGATGTGGGTTGCTGGATTTTGAGAGGAGCAGGTGAGCCAGGCAATGTTAAAGTCCCCCAGCAGGATTGTTTCCTGAGGGAGGACAATGGAGATCCAGTGAAGTAGATTTTCTAGTCTGGGAATGCTGTTCCCAGGTGGGATGTAATCACCTATTATATTGATGTTTTTTTGGGTTGATTTTCAGCTTAGTAAAGAGTAGTTCTGCATCATCAAAGTTAGGGATAGTTAGCTTTAGAGGTTTTACTGTTGGATGATTTTTGAATAGTATTGCTACTCCTCCACTCCTTTTGATTGACCTATCCTTATGCATAATATTGTATCTGGGAGCTAGGATTTCATTGTTAGCATTGTTGGGTTCTAGCCAAGTCTCAGTTAATACAACCATGTCAGGAGAGTAGAGGGAGAGTAAGGCATGGAGGTCATCTACTTTATTACCAGTAATTCTATGGGCGTACCTTTGTTGAAGTTTGTGCGTCAGGGCCGTCAACTCGGCACGTAAAAATCTACTGCCAGTCATTAGCGGACCGGAGTTCCACTGTGGTGACCCCTAACCAGGAAAAGCCGAAAGACACAACAACAACAACTTCTAACATTCGCATTAAGAATGAGTAGGTTAGAGTTGATATTTGGCTTTAAAGTAGTTGTACTGGGTGAGGAGGTATTTGGGCTGATGGAGGCACCTTGTTGAATTGTTTGGAGTGCTTTTGGCAGGTTAGACAGTGGGCTTTGAGAGGGTAGAATTTGCATAGTATGTTGTTTGGTTGGAGCTAAAAAGGGTAGTGGCTATGTTATAATACAAGGGCATGTTTTGATGTGATGAGGAAGCAGTTTGCAGGAATGGGAACTGGGTTTAGAAATTGATTGTGATATGATGAAAAGTGGTATAAGAGCAGCAATAGTGTAAAGGTGATAGTGTGTAAGGCAGTTAGGCGCATGTGGTTGCTATTATGGTTAACGTGTGAGGGGGTGTTGATGAGTTGTGCGGGGTTGTGTGCTGTGATTGGATGATATGTTTATGGGTGTGGCTTGTTAGCTACAAATCTAAGGAAAGTGGGGGTGGGCAGGAAAGGAAGTAGGGTAGAGGAGCAGAGTGAGCCCAAGCATAGCAAGGGCAAATGGAGCAGGTTGAGTCTGCATTCTGGAGCCAAGGTAAACTGCCAGTTAGACAAATACAATATATTGAGTAACTTAGTTGCCTAAAATCTGACTGATGAAGAGTTTGGGGCAAGATATATTATAAAAGGGATGGTTTTATATATGTAACTAAACACTAATAAAGTAATAAGGTTACATTTTGGCATATTTAATTATCTCCAGTTTGAGGGGAAAAGCAGGTGGTGAGGGGGGTAGGAAACCAGAGTTACTCTGGTGATGTGCAGTTAGAGAAATAGACCACTATCTGTATTCAGTAGTTTAGGAAATAATAAACTGACATAGGCACTTACATAAGAACTTTGCTTTGTTTTCTGTTACTGTTCTGTTGAGTTAAATATGTTGGGATGAGACAGGGTGTTGTGGTTTTAGTTCTCTTTCCCTAGCCAGGTTAGTTGCAGGAACTGGGGCTTTACAGTGAGAACAGAAGAACTTTGCTTTGTTTTCTGTTACTGTTCTGTTGAGTTAAATATGTTGGGCTGAGACAGGGTGTTGCAATTTTAATTCTCTTTCCCTTGTCGGGTTAGTTGTAGGAACCGGGGCTTTACAGTGAGAACAGAAGAACTTTGCATTGATTTATAAATCTTATTCTGATCACTTATTTTTCAGTTTTTACATAGTATTGCTGTTAAAATTAAAAATTAGATTTCCAATTTTTTTATAATAACTTTTCTAACTACTGCCAGGAGACTCCAGAATTATTTTTATTGTTTGGCTTTTACAGATAAAGGCAGTTGAACATTCATTAGTATTATTGACCTAGTCAAAGAACAATTATCAGACCATAATCCCTTAAAAACATACTTAACTCTTCTTCCCAATGTACATTTAATATTTCATAATCCATAAATGTGTGTCCAATCAGCTTTTACATCTTTATTGCATCTGCAACAGTCTGAAGAAGTCATTTTACTAAACAGAGATTTTATAGAGAGTAACAAACATTCTATGTATATATTTATATATAAAAACCTTCCAGTATAAATTTGAAGATGCTTGACTAACTTGTTTTATTTAACAAACTTTTATTATTATTTATAATTAATTTATTTAACTTGGACAAGCTTCTTTGTAGGACAATTTACCTTTAGCAATAGCATTCATATGTTCATATACTGGGAGAATAGTGTTATGTTCCTCTTCACTCATATTATCTACAAATTAATTTAATTTCTGACTGTTTAGCAGATTCTTCCAACTTTTAAGTGACTAAGCTTTGCCTTTTTCAAAGCAATCAGACCATAATACTAATCCATTCCTTTTTAGTAAATTAATTTTAACATTCTTCTGAGTTTCCTTAAATGAAGAGGTGAGTGCAATAAGAAACCACAAAAATGTCCATTTTGATATTAATGGAGTTTAAAAAACATATTTCTTAGCTGTTTTAAGAATTGATTTCATATATGCAGAGTCTAAAGAGTGAAATGAATTTTCTTCTCAGGTAAATTGCATTAACCAGATGAAAACATTTTTACATATTGCTAATTTAATATATTTGATAAACGTATAAGAATTTAGTAAAATCTGCTCCTGAATTGTTTCCATTGACTAGTGTAAGTTGAATCTATCCAGATTATAGTAGAGTTAAAATGTGCAGCAATAAAATTCTACATATGGGAAACTAATACCACCATACTCCCATAATCTTATATGATTTCTATAAGCAATTCTCAGCTTTTTAGTATACCATAAGAATGAAGTTATTTGTTTTTCCTTTTTATAAAAAAGTTGTTTGCCAGGTATTAAAGCTGTTGAATGCAATATGTATATAATCTTGGGTAATATAATCATTTTATAAGTACTAACCTATCCTCAAAATTAAAAAAAAAAAAAGAAAAGAAAAAAATGAATTCCATTTTTAATAAGAAATAACACTTTTTTAATTATTTTCTTCAAAATGATTATTAATAATCTTATTCGCATTTTGATTTTTATTCCGAAATATTTTATTTTCCTTCCCAATTATATTTATCTTTAAAGTTACTATCTAGTAATTGATTTAAGACTAAAGTTTCAGTTTTATTATTAAATTTCAGCAGTGATACGTCTTGAAACTTTTTAACTTCCTCATCTATTTCTTTACTTGAATAATTTAAATCTCCTATAGTTACTACACTATCATCTGTAAAAACTATATTTTAGATTGGCAATCATTGTTACTTGAGAATTCATCAATTTTTCATTGCTTCTTAGACTGTTAGTTAAAGGTTTGATAACTAATGCAAATTGTAGAGGGGACAAGGGACTCCCATGCTTTGTACCTTTGTTTAAGGTGAATCCTTGAAAAATGTAAGATTCAATTTTAACATATGTTTTGGAATCTCTATATGGCTTTTTCAATATTTCAATAAATTGTTCTGGAAATGCAAATGCTTTCAAAGTTTTAAACAAGTAGTTCCAATCTCCAAAATGAAAAGCTGCCTCAGTATCAAAGACAATTCAGGCCCATTTCTTGTTCATTCCTTTTGCTAAATCTAAGATAGGTACTACTTTTTATATTATCATACACTGGTCTATTGACTATAAATCCTGTTTTAGTTTTATTCATTAATCTACATTTCTTAATCTTGTAGAGAAGATGGAAGTAAATATTTTATAGTCTACATTTAATAACAAAATAAGTCTATATGAGGAAATTAACTTATTATCCTTTCCTTGTTTAAGTATAGGTGAGATTACAAAAAATTTCCATAAGGGAGGAATTATTTTGTCACTCTGAATTACCCTGTAAATGCCACTTGGTAATTCTAAAGTAGTTAATGGAAGCAGGTTGTATAATTCTATACTTAAGCCATCTAACCCTGGAGCTTTATAATTTCCCCCCTTTTAAAGCTTCTTTTACTTCTATTAGGGTAATAGGCTTACTCAACAAAGATATTTGTTGGTTATTAACAGTTTTAATTCTTCTTACTTCAGTTATGTAATTTGTAACTCATATTCTCAGGAACTCTAGTGCCCAGCTAACCTTATGTAACTGCAATATCTCTTAATGTTAACCCAACTCAGTAGCTCACCTAGGTTCTCCTTTTTTATATCACAGGCACTGACCTGGAATTTTTGGCACCTGACAGCTTTTTTTCTGATCCCATTCTCGTTTTATGTCTGCTCCACTGCCGTCGCTTCACTTGGGCTCACTCCACTCCCCTACCCTGCCCCCATTCCCACCCACTCCAATTATCTCTAAATTTATACTTTAACCTCTTTTGCCACTCCCCTTCACTCCTCCCATTCCTTTCACATTCTATTAATTGCAACCTATCCTCCTCCCTCCTTAGCATTCCCCCTCTCAATACACACCCATCCTACTGAAACTACTCACCACCCATCCCAACCCCTTACCACCCACAATCAACACTTTCCAAAGCACAAACACTGTCTCTTTATTTCCAATCTTCTCCACAGCAACACACTTCTCATTTGCCAAAACTATGTATTTAACACTGTCCCCTAACCAAAATTACACCCACTCACCTTCTCACTACCTCCTATTTCTCTCCCCCACTTGCAGCTGAACACTCTGCCTCCCTGTCTATACTCACAAAAGCTTTCTCTGCTTATTCATGGCCAGTCACCACTAACATGCTACTCATCTCTGTTCTCATTCCTTTTTTACTTCTGCTATCGCATCACTCCTCTTACCACACTATATTATCTCCCATTAACCTTTCTCCTACTCAACTTCACTACCACACTAAATTATCTCCCATTAACCTTTCTCCCACTCCACTTCACTACAGCAGAGACTTCTAACTTTCCAGATATTCTTCATGTCACCCTCTCTATCTTATACACCTAACTTGCTCTTACCTAGGATCAAAACAATCCTCCACCCCTACACCCCCTAAACAACAAACCCAAATATCACTACCACTACAGTAATATTCCTACTCTTACATACACCACCAATAGCTTATCTCTATCAGGTGACATACACCCTAACCTAAGCCCTCATTGTCTATCCCCCACCTAATACTCAGGTGTCACAGCCACCTTCCTCCACCAAGCACCTAAACCTCTTCTCACTCAATATACATAGCGTTCTTAACAAAGTCACAGAATTCCATTCATGTGTGGCCCACTACTCCACTGACATTATAACTCTCTCTGAAACCTGGCTGAAACTCCACTTCACTGATAACAAAATTCTACCCCCTGGATGCAATATCTTACGCTTAGACAGAAAACCCATGAACAATGGGGGTGTAGCAATAACCTACTCCAGCCAACTTAGCATATCTCCTCTGTCCACTACAATGCCTAACTTTCACCCTGCTGAACTACTATTGGTTAATGCCAAACTCAATAACCACAAAAAAAGTTGCCATAGCTACTATATAAATTCCTGCAGGTAATAACATCCCCATTCTCGAACATATTCTATTCTTTCCTAGATCACACTCAACATATCAAATGAAACTGCAATACTTGGTGACATCAATATTGATTGGCAAAACCTAACCTCTAACTCTCCAAATTCTTTTATAAATCTACATGGTTTCACACAACTTATCTCTACACCCACCAACTACAGTAAGACATCCAACTCTACATCTATCCTGGACTGGATACTTGTATCCAATCCAGACCTTTACCACAACCCAAATACACTACCTGACTCAATAAGTGACCACTCACCCTCCTGCATTCAAATATACTACCCTCAAAACATTAGACCTCACAAATACAAAGACTGCCATAGACTCTCAAATTCAACCTGGATGAATTTAATAATAAACTCTCTTCAATAAACTGGTCCTTCCTTATTTAACTACCCCTTGATGATGCTGTCCACAAATTTAACCAGAGTTTTCTGGACATCCTCAGATCCCCTGCTCCCCTCAGAAAAATCCAAGTAAAATCTCTATTTGCACCCTGGTTGTCTCTATCCACTCACTCACTAATGCACAAGAGGAACAGTACCTGGAAAAACTGACTAAAAACAAAATCACCCACCCACCTGCAAACCTACAAAGAACTAAAAAATCTCACTAAAAACATGTAAATACTGATAAGAAAATTTCTACCTAAAGCCTCAGACTAACCAACACAACAATCCTAAGAAATTCTGGAACACAATGAATAAGATCCTTCATCCTGGTAACCCCTCTACACCAAACCCCTGTCCTAACAGCAACCCCTTGAAACTGCCACTACACTAAACTCCCACTTTATTGACTCTATCAAACTAACCCAAGACTGCAACGCCCTTAACCTCACTAATCCCTCACTTCCCTCCACCCAAAATGTTTCCTTCTCACTCAAACCAGTACTCACTGCCTACATAAAAAGTCTAGTTAGCAAACTAAAACCATGTTCTTCCTTCACAGATAATCTTCCTCCCCTCTTCCTTAAGCTGGCCACTAACTCTGTAGCCTTCCATATCTCCATCCTAATTAACAGATCTATCCAAAAATCTACTTTACCCACAATCTGGAAATAATACTACACAATATCAATCCACAAGGGAGAACACTCCACTGAACTACCTACTGGCCCATAGCTATTCTGTCTGCCCTCTCTAAATTACTACAAAAATGTGTACACAAGCAGCTTATGGACTATCTTCTTCAAGAGAACTGACTCACTTCCACCCAATACGGCTTCCGACCTAACCACAGCACTACTACTGCCATTGTCTCCTTCATGCAAACTATCTCTAAAGCTAGAGACGATAACAAACTTCTCTCCTGTCTTTTCTTAGATCGCTTTAATGCATTTCACATTGTCTCTCACCATAAGCTCCTTGCCAAATTGTCTGAGCTAACTCTCTGTAATCCTACTATAACATGGTTCACAAGCTGCCTCACTAACAGGCAACAATCTGTCAAATGGCTCTCTTAGGATCATAGGAAGTTACTAGGCTATTGGGCCTAAGGCCCTTACAAGCCTAGCCAAGAATTTATCCCATATTCTGACAGATCAGCACCTGATGCTCCTGTCCAGCAGGGACACAGGTGGAATCCCAGGGGTGTATGTTCTGTTCCCCATCCAGTTATCCAGGTTGCACTTAAAAAGGGCTAATGAGGTACTCTCCTTGATGTGGAGAGGGACTCTATTCCACAGAAGGGGGAGTCTCTGGAACAAAAATCTGTCCCGCCAACAAGTCCTGTTGATGTCACAGACCAGGCTGAGGTCACGAGTGTAGGTTACTCAAGTGGAGCTTGATTTGCGGATATGCAACCAATGAGAAGTCTGTATGAGACTGAGTAGAGTGAGATGGCTTTTAGCCTATCTGTATATGGCAGACGTTTGAGGCCCTGGATTCTCCTGGTGAGGAACCTCTGCGGTCTCTCCAGCTGCTACATGTGCTTTGTGAGGTACATGCTGAAAGGGGCATTGTACTCAATAATGGGTCTTATAAGGGAAGAATACAGGGATGTTATGATCTCCTTGTTCATGGATGAGATACCCTTACTAATGCGGTGGGCCATGTAGAAAGCTTTCCGTACAATGGAGGCAATATGGTGGTCAAAAGTCAGTTTGCTATCAATCTGGGTGCCCAAGTCCCTCACAACTGATTGCATGCTTAGGACCTTATTATTAATCTGATAATTTATGGGGACATCACTCTCCTCGAAGGGGATGATGATGCATTTTTTGGCATTCAGTTTGAGGCCATGTTTCTGGCACCAGTCATTTGTTTGGGTGAGACCCTTTTGGAGGATGTCCTTATGACTAGGGGAATTGATAATAGCTCCCAGCTTGCAGTCATCTGCAAACTTGTTGAGCCATAGCCCACTGATTTTAGCATGCACCTCAGAAAAGTATATCCCAAACAACAGTGGCCCCAATACCAATCCCTGGGGTACACCTCTCATTACGGGTCTACTGTTTGAGGTGGCTGCCCTTATTTTGACTAGGTGGGTTGTATCAGTGAGCCAGTTTGCTACCCATCTGGTAACATACGGATTGATGCTTAGTTGAGAGAGTTTATCTATTATACCCAAGTGGGAAACAGTATTAAAGGCTTTGGCCAGGTCAAGGTAGGCAGTGTGCCCCTCATCCATTACTTTGGTGACTGTCTCAAAGAAGTCAACCAGATTTAACAGGCATGACCTCCCCTCGATTAAACCAAACTGTGTGGGATCGAATGTTTGGAGTTTGCCAATGTCCTTGTTAATGGGGTACATGATAATCCATTCCATGGCCTTGCAAATCAGGCTAATTAGGCTGATGGGTCTATAATTTCCTGGATCAGTGGATGTTCCATCTTTGTGCAAAGAGATGACAGTGGCTGTCCTCCACTCAGCTGGGATGAAGCCAGTACTCAGGCTTTGGTTGAATAGGGTTCCTAATGGTGCTGCAAGTTCCTGCTTCAGTTCATGCAGCCTGGGATGTTATCAGGTCCCATGGAGGCTGTATTTTTTGCCTTTGTGAGGGCAGTGATGACTTGCTCCCTAGAGATAAGGGAAGGGGGTCAGGTGCTGGGGATGTCCAGATTTACTGATGGGGGAGGCAGAGGAGTGAAGTTTTCACTGAACCTGTCTGCCAGCAAGTTGGCTATATCTACAGTGTTTGTGTATGTGGTGTGCTTGACCACCAGTTATTTATTTTATTTATTTATTTTACATTTGTTGACCGGGCTAGTCCAGCTGGATTAATGTCCATTTTCAGTGGAGGCCCGGGGAGAAAAGCTCCAGAGGATTGAAACAGTTGTTGGAAATACAATTGTATTATAGAAAGGGAAAAATTATAAGTACAAACATTAAATATCTTAACTAATTAAGTGAGGTCATAGGTTAGAACTAGCAAAACAATATAATAAGGTATCAAATCTAAACACAAACTTTTTTTTTTTTTTTTTTAGTGAGTTAAGTAATATTTACAATAAAGGGATAATAACTCAGTTGGAGTAAAAGATGAAAAGCAAGTGGATGAAAAAGTTTATAACTAATATGAGGGTGTCTACAGGCTAGTCTGGGTTGGTGCAAGAGCAAAGCCAGAATTTATTAAGATGTATGGGAAGTTGTTTCTTAAATAGTTGGAGAGTAGGCAAAGAGGACAAAGTAGATGGAAGATTGTTCCATATTTTGCCTATTGAGTTAGAGAAAAGGGAATTGCCTGCAGAATTCATAATTTTGGTACTATTAACAAGTGATTTATCAGAGGAGCGTAGTTGTTTCAGGTTGATATAAGGAGTCAGGAGGTTGGAAAGAGCTGGTGTTTTAGAAGAGTGGTGTAGAATTTTGTATGCTATTAAGAGTTGTTGAAAAATGAGCTTGTTAGGGAGTTCCAGCCAGTGTAGTTGTTTTAGGTTTATACAGTGATGAGCTCTGAATTGGGAGGAGGTGGCAAAGCGGGCAATATTGTGGTAAGATGTAGTAAGTTTCTTGAGGTTACTTTTGGATAGATTAGTGTAAATAGAGGAAGCATACAGAAGGGTAGAGATAAGGTGTATTTGGGCTAAGGTTATCCTAGCTTCAGGTGTGAGGAAGGGCTTTATTCTGTATAGGGATCCAATCTTTTTATTAACAGCTTTTATTGTAGTGTTGATGTGGCAATCATAGTTGAGATTATTATCGATAATAACACCAAGAAGTTTGGTTGAGGAGTCAGGAGAGATTACTGTGTTGTCAGTTGAAGTAATACAGAAGTTTGTCAAAGTAGATTTACGGGTGGGTGGGAAGAGTAATAATTTCGTTTTTTTGGGGTTAAGGAGTAGACAGCGGTTGGAGAACCACTGTTCAACAGTTGAGAAGGCTGATTGTGTTTGAAACTGGAGTTCAGTTTGAGAAGAGGCAGTACAGATTATAGTGGAGTCATCTGCATATTGTATGCAGGTAGTATTAGGAAGAGATGATTGAAGGTCATTAATAAAGATAGAAAAGAGAAGAGGGCATAGGATAGACCCTTGAGGTACTCCTAAAGATATAGGAAGGAGGGTAGATAGAGAATTTTTCCAGAGTACAGCTTGCTGACGATTTGCAAGATAGGAAGAGAACCAGGTAAGGGAAGAAGGCTCCAGGGCCAGAGATTTTAGAGTGTGCAAGAGAAGTGTGTGATTAACCATGTCAAAGGCTTTTGAAAGGTCTATGAAAAGTGAGGATGTAAGTTTATTGTTGTTGCGGTTTAGGTTAATAGTGTTGGTGAAGGAGAGAAGAGCTGTAGTAGTACTGTGATCAGGTCTAAAACCATGTTGTGTGTCAGCCAGAAGGCCATTCTTGAGGAGGTGGTTGAGCAGTTGTTTATGTATGCATTTTTCTGTGATTTTAGCTAAGGGGGATAAAAGTGCTATGGGACGATAGTTGGAGTAGTCGTAAGATTTGCCTCCTTTATGGAGGGGTATGATATGAGATATTTTCCAGATTGCTGGGAAAATACCTTCTTTTATTGATCTGTTTATTAAGATAGAGACAGGGTAAGCAATGGCCTTTGCTGCTAGTTGCAGGAATTCAGCAAGAAGTTTGTCTGCAGAAGGGGTGGTAGGTTTGAGTTTTTGAATGAGAGATTGTATATAAGAGGTAGATACAGGTTGTAGGTGAAGGGGAGGAATGGTATTTATGAAGGTATTTGGAGATAGTTGAGAAGTATCAGGAGATAGTTGGTTGGCTAGAGTTTGTATAGAATTAGTGAAGAAGGAATTAAAGTTATTGGCTGTTATTGTGGGATTGTCAGGGTCAGAATCCTGAGGGTTTGGTGTAATTATTTGGCCTGGGGTCAGGAGACTATTAATACTCAACCAGAATTTTTTAGGTTCATTTTTGGTGGTTTTTTTAAGTTGAAAGTAATAGTTCTTTTTGTCTGTTAGGATGGCTTTTTTAGTACTATTTCTAAGCTCTCTAAACTTTTGATGGTCTATTTGACTTTTGGTGGAGCGCCACTTATGCCAAGATTTATTTCTGAGGGCGATTTTATGTTTTGTATTTGAGGTTAGCCAGGGAGCAGTTTTAGTTTTAGTTCTAATGGTTCGACTTGGGGCGTGTTGATTAAGTATTGCTAGGAAGGTTGAGTTGAAGTGTTCCACAGCTTTGTTGAGTGGGAGATGTTTTAGAGGGGCCCAATGACATTGGAATAGTTCAGCTTGAAACTGATCAGGGTTAAAATGTTTTTTTGAATGAAGAGTTCTAAAAGTTGTAGGTAAGGTTAGGTTTGTTTTGCTTCTAATGATAAAGGTAAGTGAGTGGTCACTAAGGTTGTCAGGAAGGATGCCTGTTTGGTAGGTTTGCTGGGGAGTATTGGTCAGAATCCAGTCTAAGGTAGTAGCTTTATTGTTTGTTTTATTGATTCTAGTGGGGCTATTGATAAGTTGTTTGAAGCCAGAGAGGCTGATATGTGAGGTAGGGTTAGTGTTATTACAGGTGTGCCAATCTATATTAAAGTCACCTAGGACTAGAGTTTCCTGTGGAAGTTTGATAGAAAGTTGGTAGAGTATATCTTCAAGGGTGTTGATGTTGTTTCCTGGGGGGAGATATGCACAGATGATGTTAATGGCTTTATTGGTATTGAGTTGTATTTTAGAGCAAATAACGTCCGCACAAGGATTTTTAGTAAGAGTAAGGTCTTGAGGAATCAGTTTTAGATTCGCTTTATGCAGAATGGCTACCCCACCTCCTTTCTTGTTAGTGCGATCAAGTCTAGTAATGCTATAACCAGGTGGGGTAATTTCTGTGTCTTTAATTGAGGGTTTTAACCAAGTTTCAGATAGGCATAAAATATCAAACTTTTCAGTTTCAAGAAGGGCATGGAGTTGATCAATTTTGTTACAGATGCTACGTATATTCAGATGGGCAATGGACAAAGAGTTAGAAGGTTTAGAGCAAGAGAGAGATGAAGGTTTAGTTTGGTTTTGTTCTAAATTGGTTATAGTATGATGTGGGCCTGGATTAGGGTGAATATCACCATCTTGTAGTAAGAGGAGAAGAGTAGGATAAATTTGTGGTTTAAGATTATAATGAATAACATATTTTTTTTGGTATAGGTTTTTCTGAACTTGCAGTGTACTATTCTGTGATATTTGGATAGAAGGTAAATGGACTGAGAGGGTGAATGCAAAAAGGATGAATCTATAGGTGTTGTATTTGTTGAGGTGCATTTAGAGGGCAGTAGAGGAGAAATAATCTGAGAGTATTCATAAGAAGTTATGATGTAGGAAGTTAAAAGAGATGAAAATAATAGAATTAAGATGAATGGTCTTAGTAATGCGTGGATAGATAGAGTTGGCATAGTGGATTCAGAGGAGGTTTGTAGGGAAGTAGGATGTAGTATGATGAAGTAATGATTAATAGGAGTAATTAGAGAGGGTGGGGTAGGAGATAGGAAAAGTGTTTAAGAACGTGGAGAGTGAGTATATATGATCAAGGAAGGTGTGGTGAAATAAGAGGTTTGTACAGAGATTTGATTGGAGGGGAGGTGTAAAGGGGTGTGTCCTTATTGAGTTAAATGTAGGACCCCTGGGGGTGGGTGGGAATTGGGGGTAGGGAGGGGAGCGGAGTGAGCAAGAGGGCGAACGGAGCGGGTAGAGCCAAAGAAGAAGGCGAAAAACAATCAGTGAAGTGCTCAGAAAGAAGGTAAGTAATGCAAGGGGATGTAAATAGATATGGTGATGAGAGATAGGAGCAAGTAGAAGCTAGAAGTATCAGAGCAAGTAGAAAGAGAAAAGTGGAGCAGAAGGGGCAAACAGTAGGTGTGATAGAGAGTTGGCTAGGTAGAGACAATTTCCAGAGGAAAAATCCTAGTAGAAAGGGCCACCTAATGACTGCAGCAGATATCACAATAATTGCTGCTTACAGGGCTTGTGGTTTAAAATGAGAGGCAAGTAGCTAGGGATATTATTGGGAAGTATAGGATAAGTTGGAGGAGAGGAGGAGGAGGGGGGGTTAGTTGCTGGCTACTGGCAGTGCTGACTTTGAGTTTTACAAATTCACTGGGAGTGCAAGATACAGAAAGATTAAGACAAGCAGGAGCTCTAGGACATACTTTGTTATCTTTCCACGTGTAGGCTCCACAAGGTGGGATAGCGTTTGTTCCTTAAAGTAGGAGAGGAGAATAGCAGTTGTGGATGGGATGCAAAAACCCAGATCTACAGGTGGTCAGGGGGGTTATACTGCTAGGAAAATAAGGAAGAAAGGAAATATTTTAGATAAAGAACATACACAGTCTTCAGAAGGCACTACTATAAAACTCACGTAGCATTTTCATGTAAAAAGCAGAGTTCAGCAACAATTCAAAATAGAAGATGGTTCAGGCAGAAACATTACAGTAAAATAGACTTAACATTCTCATGTATAAAAGCTTCTAGTTCAGCAACAGTTTTAGTTGAAGTTAGTTCAGGCAAAAAGCAGATAAAACATTTGTATTGTCTAGGGGAACAATTCAAAATGCATATAACAAATATAAACAGACTAGAGAGTGTCATGTAAGCAAAGATAGAACATAAAGAGCAAGGCTAAGTTCATTCAAGTTAGACTAGAATACCAGATAAAGAGTCAAAAGGCAGTAAAAGAAGGTTAAATTATTATATTGAGCACAAACCTAGTATAATACGTGGGGTAGTGATAAGCCTCTGTATGACCTATATTCAGTTAAATTTATGTATATATATAATCACTGAATTAGATCACCAATGATATAGAGACCGCTGAGTTCATTTATTATAGGGGGAAGGTATGTTTCACAAAGCGAGGTAAGTTTCACTATATAATGGAAGGGGGTCTATAAGTACAATAAGCGAGTGTAGTTTAGCTAGAAAGAGCGTGTTCTAACACCTCGCATTGTAGTATTAATGACTGTCTGTATGCCGACTTTTATATTCGGTGGTTATCACCAGAGGATGTGAGCTCTAAGCTGAGTTGTAAGGTGCAGTTATGGCGCTTATAGCATCACTATAAAAATAAAACAAGGTGATAGTACCATTTCCTGTAAAGGGAGCAAAGGTCTCAAGGGAGATTACGGTTCAAAGCATTATTTAAGGCTCACAGGTAAAGAAACACGCTGTTTACACAGCATATTAAGGTGTTTAAAAATGCTGCAAAGGGGTGTTTGTAACTCAATGCGTAGCACAGCGATGTTAATGAGATGGTTTGCTAAGACTCCGCAACAAACCCTAATTATCGAAGTTAATCAATGTGGTGGAAAACCCAAAATGATTGTCAGGGCTCGCTAATAAGGCACTGCACATGAAGACACGCTACAAAAAACGCGCGCTTCTACAATTTCACAAAGTAAAGAACCAGTTAACTGATAATTGCGACTAGAGACTACAATTCCAAGTGGTAGCTGAGCAAAGGAACACACTCAAACAACGTGCGCTACCACATCTGCTCAAGGTAAAGAGCTAGTTAGCTGTTAAAGGAGTCTAGAGACTACAATATCAACGTCTGGGTAAGGGAGAACATTAGGGCGCTAAAAGGCAGAGATAACTACTTTATTCCCTGTCAAGAAATCCGTAATGTAGCCTGGAGCATACAGAGTTAAGCGTTGTTCATAAAAAAACATAGAGACACTGTGTGAGCCTTACGATCTTCTTTAGTATATAATACACGAAAATACTGATATAACTTAGCAGTCTAATGCACAATAATACATATTTAACATCAAATGAGTAGCACAGTCAACAGGGAAATGCCATATATTAAAAATCACAGTAGAAATGCAACAGCAAGTAGAAGCAAATACACACTACTTACAGGAACGCCAAAGGCAGGAACGCACAGCAGCCAGGGATATCTAGTGTAGAGAAGTAGCGCGAAGCAGGGCAGGTGTACTTATGGGTTATGAGAGGAAGTGGGATTGGATGGGAGAGGGGGAGGAGTAGGGGGCAGGCAGGAAAACGGAAAGATAGCGATAGTATCGGTCAGGAGGGGGAATAAGAATATTGGAGGTGGAGTTAATGATAGTAAGTAGGGGCAGGCAGAAAAACGGAAGGGTAACAATAGTATCACTCTGGTGAGGGAAAAAGATTGTTGGAGGGGGAGTTAATGATAGTAAGTATTACAAGGGTGTAGGGATATAGATAGGGAAAAGTAGTGGGCAATAATAGCAAAAGGTGAAAAGTGGTGAAAAAAGGTAACAGTACTTAAGCAAAGGTTAGAGGTAGGACCGGAGGTAATAAAGAGCAGGGAAGAGCCCAAGAAGAAGAGGTCCAGGCGAAAAACAATCAGTGAAGTGCTCAGAAAGAAGGTAAGTAATGCAAGGGGATGTAAATAGATATGGTGATAAGAGATAGGAGCAAGTAGAAGCTAGACGTATCAGAGCAAGTAGAAAGAGAAAAGTGGAGCAGAAGGGGCAAACAGTAGGTGTGATAGAGAGTTGGCTAGGTAGAGGCAATTTCCAGAGGAAAAACCCTAGTAGAAAGGGCCACCTAATGACTGCAGCAGATATCACAATAATTGCTGCTTACAGGGCTTGTGGTTTAAAATGAGAGGCAATTAGCTAGGGATATTATTGGGAAGTATAGGATAAGTTGGAGGAGAGGAGGAGGAGGGGGGTTAGTTGCTGGCTACTGGCAGTGCTGACTTTGAGTTTTACAAATTCACTGGGAGTGCAAGATACAGAAAGATTAAGACAAGCAGGAGCTCTAGGACATACGTTGTTATCTTTCCACGTGTAGGCTCCACAAGGTGGGATAGCATTTGTTCCTTAAAGTAGGAGAGGAGAATAGCAGTTGTGGATGGGATGCAAAAACCCAGATCTACAGGTGGTCAGGGGGGTTATATTTGTTATCTTTCCACGTGTAGGCTCCACAAGGTGGGATAGCGTTTGTTCCTTAAAGTAGGAGAGGAGAATAGCAGTTGTGGATGGGATGCAAAAACCCAGATCTACAGGTGGTCAGGGGGGGTTATACTGTTTGTTATCTTTCCACGTGTAGGCTCCACAAGGTGGGATAGCGTTTGTTCCTTAAAGTAGGAGAGGAGAATAGCAGTTGTGGATGGGATGCAAAAACCCAGATCTACAGGTGGTCAGGGGGGTTATACTGTTTGTTATCTTTCCACGTGTAGGCTCCACAAGGTGGGATAGCGTTTGTTCCTTAAAGTAGGAGAGGAGAATAGCAGTTGTGGATGGGATGCAAAAACCCAGATCTACAGGTGGTCAGGGGGGTTATACTGTTTGTTATCTTTCCACGTGTAGGCTCCACAAGGTGGGATAGCGTTTGTTCCTTAAAGTAGGAGAGGAGAATAGCAGTTGTGGATGGGATGCAAAAACCCAGATCTATAGGTGGTCAGGGGGGGTTATACTGTTTGTTATCTTTCCACGTGTAGGCTCCACAAGGTGGGATAGCGTTTGTTCCTTAAAGTAGGAGAGGAGAATAGCAGTTGTGGATGGGATGCAAAAACCCAGATCTACAGGTGGTCAGGGGGGTTATATTTGTTATCTTTCCACGTGTAGGCTCCACAAGGTGGGATAGCGTTTGTTCCTTAAAGTAGGAGAGGAGAATAGCAGTTGTGGATGGGATGCAAAAACCCAGATCTACAGGTGGTCAGGGGGGTTATACTGTTTGTTCTGAGCAGATCTGTGTGTTTCCTTTGAGACTACAGACATATGTGATGAAGGCCTTATGATTGTCTTTAGTAGATATGTCCAGTTTGGATTCAAAGTTTGCTTTGGAGGATTTCACTAGTGCTCTTATTTGTTTGTTCAGGCTAAGGTGAGATTGCTACCAATTAGGCACCTGCTCCTCTTTAGTCCTGGACAGCAATTTTTTTCCTTTTATTATAGAGTTTATTTATTGCAGATGTCCACCAGACAGGTTTACTCTTCCTTGAGGAGGAGGATTTTGTCCTGTCTCGTGTTCCTGATTCCATGCAGCTATATAAATGCTCGTATAGTACCTTGTTGTAGGTTTGGACGGTTCTACTTCAAAACAATGAAATCTCATAACATTGAAATTCAAAACACTGTGACCATAATATCAAAAACCCAAAACACTGAAAACCTAAAACAATGAAAATTTAGAACACTGAAACTTTGCATCATAAGATTGAAAACTACAACGCACATGTAAATACTATCCCCTCCACTTATAACAACACCAAACTAACAAACACACTTTTCACTACATGTCTGCAGGGGGCAAGCCCTCTTGCACCCCCCACTCCTCGTAAATTAAATGTACCAACTCCAAGATCGCACTACAGTGGAAAAAAGGTAATTTCCTAACCTCACTATATTGCAATCACCGTACAGAATGTAAACGTAATGTCTAAATCACTTGCCTGTATGGCCTAAAAACACATACAGATTGACAAAATAAACACTTTTCCCTACTCACTTCTCCCAGCACTTCTCAGAACACTAACGTAACTTCCGTGAGAGCAACACATCCATATGTTTATATTCTGTATGGGGATCATGTTACAGTGGGGTTATGAAATTAACTTTTTTCCACTGTAGTGCGATCTAGGAGTTTGTATATTTAATTTACAGGGGTGGGGGGTGCAGGGGGGGGAGCTTGCCCCCTGCAGAAATGTAGTAAAAAGTGTGTTTCTTACTTTGGTGTTGTTATAGGTGAAGGGGATGTTATTTACATGTGCATTGTAGTTTTCTATGTTATGATGCACACTTTCAGTGTTCTGAGCTTTCGTTCTTTTGAGTTATCAGTGTTTTGGGTTTTCGATGTTATGGTCTCACTGTTTTGAATTTCAATGTTCTGAGATTTCAATGTTTTGAAGTAAACCGGTTTGGACTTATGTACCAGTTCCTATGGAGGGAGAGATGACTGTGAAGCTGTTTATACCTTCCCTCAGGAGGTTGTAATCAGCTTGGAAGAAGTTTTTTTGTTTAACCCTAGCTAGAGGGGGATCAGAGAGATGGTGACTTCGAAAGTGGCTGCTTTGTGGTTAGATCTTAGCAGGGTGGATGACCACTGTAGGAATGTTTCAGTGGTTACTCATGTTGGTTAATACCAAGTCCAAGATATTATCACCTCGTGTGGGGGTGTTGACCAGCTGGTCCAAGGCATATGCATTGACAAAATCAGGGAATCTTTTTTTGGCATGAGTAGTTCTTCCAACCTATGGTTGGATAGTTAACGTCACCCAGGATCAGGGTAAAGGGTTGAATCTTGATAGATTCAAAGAGGTCCAGATAGGTGGAGTGATCATCTTGAGTCAAAGTTTGGGGCCTGTATTTAGCTATGATTTAAACAGGGGTCTTGTCAATGGTTAACTGCACCTGGAGTGTCTCCTGTGCATCGTAATGTTTGACCATCCTGGAGGTGTGTATGTCTTTAGTATATATTACAGCTCCACCTCCTTTTACTTTGCTGCCCATGGTTTGGGGTCTGAATGTATGATGGGATGAGTAACCTGGTATGGCTGGGGTGCTCTCCTCAGCTTCGAGCCAGGTTTCTGTGACTGCAAAAATGTCAGCATCTTCCAGGGTTAAGAATGCTTGCAATTAGTGAAGTTTCATGTTTAGACTTCTAGCATTTAGCAGCATGGCCTTTCATTTGTGTTTTGATGTAATTTTCATGTTGGTAGTTTTGACTACATGGCATTGCCTAAAAAGGCACTATTGGGAAGGTAAGAGGGGTTTTTGGAAGCCTGAAGCCCAAGGGAGAAAGATGCAGGCCATCTTTGGCAAAGCACTGTGGTCTGTTGATAATGTCTTCCCAGGCGGTCAGGTACTGGATCCCCTTGGAATGACACCAGAAACTAAGCCAATTGTTAAAGATAATCATTTTGGGTGATGGTAAAATGCTGCCTGGGACATATATTCATTGAGCTTGATCATGTCTCTCTTCATATAGTCCAGGGAGGTACATCTCAAGTCATTCATGCCAACATGGACTATGACAGAGTCATAACAGTACCTGCTGTTGAGAGACTTGAGTGCATGGGTGATATGGTGGATTCTGGCACCTGTTAAACAACTAACAGTGACTTTCTCCTTATCCAGCCTTTTGAGGGTACATCTGTGTGTCTCACAATAGAGTTTCCTATGACTAATATATTGGTTTATGTTTAGGCCTTAGTGGCTGTGAGACCCAGGTGTGCGGACTGTGTGTGGTGTGGTGGACACTGGAGGTTTGTGTGTGTTTTTGCCTCAAAGGTCTCTTCTCTCTCTTCCAACCCATCAACATGAGAGTTCCTCAAGGTTCCATACTAGGTCCCCTGTTATTTAACGTCGTCACCAACTCCCTCTTCACCTCCTGTTGTCACTCTTCTCTAATTCAGTGCACCAATGATTCCTCAATAACTTCCATCTCTAAAATCTCCCTGACCTTCACATGTTAACCCTAAACTTGTTCAACTCAGTAGAAAATTGGCTTACTGATAATCAACTCATTCTTAATCCCAAAAAAATAAACTTCTACTATTCTCCCCAAAGTCCCTTATTCATTTTAAATCTAACTTTTCTATCTCATCTCTGAACAACACTACCATTAACATAGAAACACACTAAACTCCTAGGCGTGATCATTGACGACCAACTCAGATTTGATTTACACATCCATTATCGCATAAAAAAACACACCAAAACTTGGCTTGTTGTATAGAAATAGCAAATTCCTCACCAAAGAATCCAGACTCTCCCTAGCCTACACCTACCTTCTACCTTGTCTTCTTTATGGCTCACAGATCTTAACTTACAATCCTCTCTAAAAACTAAACTTGAACTCACAATAAAGTAGCTAGGTTCAGTGCAAACCAGTCCTATAACTCCCACCACTGCATTTCTCTCAAATCTCTAAATTGGCTAGAACTCCCCCACCAGCACCTACTACCTCAACTGCTCATCATCCACTCCATCCTCAACAAACCCACCACCTGCCCCCCAGAGCTCTGACCAGTCCCTAATGGAAATCTATAAGCCTAAAAGAACAATTGGCCAATTTTACACAGATACTCAACTGCCTTAGCTTGGAACAAACTACCCCTGGATATCAAAACTATATCCAATAATCATGAATTCCAAAAAGCTCTAAAAGAAAACCTTCTGAACTCCTGGATTTGCCCTTGCTTAAGCCCAACCTAATTCTCTTAGCCTTCACTACACTTACCCATGTACTCCCTGACCTGTCTAGGTACTGCTCTAGTCTACTTTACCTGGTTGAACCCTTTCTCTAAACTATTAACTCCTGAGCTTGTTAACCTACCCTCCTATCTACTACAGCAAATACCAAGTTTGTCTGTAATCTCTATCCCTCTGTCTGCAGATCTCCCCAATTTGAACTGTATTTTACAATAGTAGTTTGCATCAATAACCTCTACTGTACTTTCATTTTGTTTGCTATCTATTTTGTTATATGTTTCCATTTGCTGCTTTGCTGCTATCTATTTTGTTATATGTTTCCATTTGCTGCTTTGCTGCTATCTGTTTTGTTATATGTTTCCATTTGCTGCTTTGCTGCTATCTATTTTGTTATATGTTTCCATTGCTGCTTTGCTGCTATCTATTTTGTTATATGTTTCCATTTGCTGCTTTGCTGCTATCTGTTTTGTTATATGTTTCCATTTGCTGCTTTGCTGCTATCTATTTTGTTATATGTTTCCATTTGCTGCTTTGCTGCTATCTGTTTTGTTATATGTTTCCATTTGCTGCTTTGCTGCTATCTGTTATATGTTTACATTTGCTGCTTTTCATACATATAACTACTCCATACCCCAGATTTAATAAAATACATGTAGGTAGTGTAGAGCCTACACGGAAGGTATTGTGTCCGTGTATGCAGATCCCCCTCAGTAGCGAGCCATGCACAGTAATGAAGGCACGTTACTGAGGGAAAGCCAGAGGAGGTGCTATTAAATCAGTGTATGGAGTGTGTCACTTTGTCCATAGATGAGTAACACACCCCTTGCACTGCCCAAGTGCCTGATAGCAATAAATGCAATTTAATAACGTTTTTGTTTTGTTTTTTTAAGTTTTAAGTTTGCGTGGGACTGGCTGGCATGCGATCTCACCATTGCGACACGTATCCCCCACACAGGTGAGCAGGTCTGTCACCATTATGATGATCTGAAGCAGTGGAAAAGGGGAATTCAGGACACCTGAGTCCAGGATGCTCAGTATGGGAATGCCCCACATGTTTGTAAGTACTGTTAGTATTGTTTTACCAATACCTAATCTGAATGTGTGATAGACAGGTATGCATAATGGTGTGTTTCTCTCCCTACAGCTGCAGAGGAGAGAGATCGCAACCTAGAGGCCCATGCAGGGTGCCTGGCCAGGATGCGCCATGAGTGTGGTGAGTACAGATTAATTTGCAATTTATAGTCAAATACACAAGCTAGAGTAATTCATTCACTGCCAGTAGGCACATACAGTACAGATTTGTGTATTGCAATGAATGTGGATGTAGGCCTGTACTGCAGTAATTGACTTGTGCCAAGTATAGTGCAATAAAGATTAAAGCATGAAACCTGATAATGTTAATGAAATAAAGTTTCTACTGCAATAATTGTGCAATTACAGCTGTATTGCAACACCTACATTATATAAACTGTTGTGCAATAAAGACTTGAAAATATGCCAATAACTGCATGAAGGCACCCCTAATAATGCTGTGTTGTGCAATATGTGTGTAAGTAGAGCTGTTGTTCATGAAATCGAGTATGACATCTGCTCTGAAATACAAACACAAAGAATGCCACTAAGTGACTCAAGGTTAGCTAAGGAGGAGTGTTATGCTTAACTGTAGATTTAGAGCTGTAGTACAACATATATGCATAATGACATTTGTTCTGCACTAACATCGGAAGCAATACCAGGAACTCCCAAGGTAAATTGTGCGTATCAGGACTGTCAAGTGTTAACCATTGCATTTCAGCTATATACATTCCTGCTCTGAGGTACGGTGCTGCAGGCAAATATGAAACTGTAATAGCTGTAGACTGCAAATATACTATCTGCAACTATATATATAGGTCAGGTAGCCAACCCAATACTCTGATATGGTGTGTACATGTCACAGATATTTCCACTCACTAAGAGTTTATTGTGTACACCTACATTCTATGCACTAATGTACAGTTTACCTAGTATCTCTATCATGCAATAATCTCATGCATGTGTGTTCAAGTGCCACTGCAGTCTTTTATAAAACTGTACTACTAATACCAGGTCATATGTTGTTTCCAGGTAAGCTCTAGGCAAATATTCATCAGTCAATAGTCAGCAGTGGCTCAGTAGCTTAGTTTGTTAAATGCTATGTGCGATGTACATTTTGTCACACACACAGACCAGGGTTCAAATCCAGTGACAGATACTAGTTAATATTACTGAATCAGTTATGTACTGTTAACAGATGTACTCCCACAGGAATTACAGGTAAATGGGTGCAGTAGCCCTTATTGTGGGTTAATAATTTGTGTGTTCAGATGTAATAGAGTGTTAACAGCATTGAACAATAATATAAGACATCATAAAAAAAAGGCAACAAGTACAATACTAATAAAGGTTGATACATTAAAAATATGTGTATTCTTGGTATGGCTGTATGTCTGGTGTGTTTGTGAATGTTTACTGATGGTCTAACCCCATGCCTGCCAAGGATGGCGTGATAGTTGTATACTGTCTGTACTGTACACAATACATGTCTCTCAAGTGTCACATTGTCATGGACTGTAATCACTGTTGCCTAATCCCTCTGTCACAGGTTGACATGATAATGTCACTAGTATAGTCACACTACATCAGTCCACAGCACACCTTGGTAGTTATATAGATCCACCTGACATGTAATAGTCCTCTGTAGTTGTGTACCTGCAGGTGTTACTGCTTGGCCCATAGTCACAGTCTGCCCCTACAAACATACAGAGCTGATAGACCAGTAGTTACTGCAGCAGCATGCATATTCTGATGGGTATGATGTCTGACACATGCCGCTTCCCCCTTATTGACTTCAACTCACAATGTTTAACACTGAACTGCCAGATAATCATAAAGTCATTTGAGAATGGCTAAACATAGCATGGAAAACTGTGCACATACCTCATAAATCTCAACAGTGGTCAGTATTTGTACCTACCCTGTGCAATGCTGTAGTCTCCACATCTCACTAATGTCCATTTCACATACTAAGAAAGGAGCCAAGGCCTACATGAAGGATTTAAATATTGCACTGCTGTGCCATGTCATTGGGTAATGAAAGTGCAACCCAGCTATTCTGGATGCAGTTAGCAACTCTGAGCCATGGACTGATGCACAGGCAATTACCTGTTAATGAGCATTACCTACAAAAGGCAAGCAGCTGCCTATGGAAAACAGATCTGTAACTTGTTTACCAAGACAGACTGCAATTTAGGAAATATTTTTCTTGAGGATTTGTTCACAAAAAGATTACTACACTCTACCAGGTGTGTACTAATGCAGATGGGAGGATGCAGGTATGGGGAATAAGGATTAGAACAGTAGGCCTGTAGTACATCTCTGGGAATGACATGTAATTGATAATCTGCTGTCCAACAGCTACAGACATGCCTTTTAACTGTGCCTGCTGTGACTTAAATCACAGCTGTGACCCTCTCACTCACTTCTACAATGGTCGGCTCATGTACGAATGCTACTGGATTATGTGTTAGATATACTGACATTAAGTAAGCGTGGACACAGCTGTCATATCACATGATATACTGTCATTGAGATCCTCTCAATCTGTGAATGTCGCACAGGAATAGTTCAGACATTGTAAATGTGTCCCTGATTGTCCCTGATGTACTTTGGCTAGATCACTATTTTGTCAACATTCGTAACTCATCACTTGACAGCTATAGGTAGCATACCTGGCAACACCCTACAGCAGGAATTCAGGTCATAGCCATTATTAGTTGGGGGGGACAGGCCCAACCTCAGTGACAGAGTGTAGATATTGGTCATACAAAGTAAGGGTATGACTACAGTAAGAGATATTATGTAGCATAACTGTTTTCTGAGGGTTCTGGCATGTGACAGCCAGATTCTCTACATTCTGAGAACAATCACCAATTATTGACCAACCGTTTGCCAGACATCCACATGTTTGTGGCAAAAGGACCACATATATCAGGCACATGTACACATTCCACAAATATCTGTGTACTGGTGAAGTAGGATGCCTACAGGGAAGATGCCCTACAGCACGTTTGCATTGCTGTCATTGTGGCACACGGATGTTGCTGGACTGTCCCCATATACTTGTAATAACACACACCTATTTGTCTGAAAGTGACTGCATGACATGGCACTAGAACTTTGCCCATAGGGGACACACTACAGTAGATGGCATTGATGGGTGTGGAGACATACAGCACACTCTGTCATGGCACACAGGGACATAACCGGTATTGCTACTACAGTATGTTGCTGATAGCCACATACATAGTGTGTTGGTAGACTGCAGGGTATGACGTGGAAGGTAGCAGTGGATAATGCAGGCCAATATGGATGTGCAGGGTTTATACGTAGTGAATAGTGATGTATCTGGTCCTGTGATGTGTTCCTCTCTTCTTGTCTTTCAGAAAGGATGTCTAGATGGAGACACCTACCATTTTCAGCTGCTAAAAATAATGTTATTCAGGACGGACTCAGACTTACAACATTCTACTGTCCAGGAGTTGCCAACATCATGAACAATGTGCAGCACTGTTGGCTGACCTCGTCACAGCAGTCAACCAAGTAGGGCTACAGGACAGAACCTACAAGCAGGTCTCACACAGGGCAACAGATATGGTCAATGTTGCATGGAAAAGGGCTGCCGCTGTGGCCAGGGACCAGGCTGCCACCACTAGGCTGCCACCACTGAAGAGCTTGCTGCAGAACAACCACTCTCAGCCACAGAGGAATTCCTGATGAACCTGGGATCATCCACCAGCTCCCAAGCATCCATCACCCTATACATCATGGAGGTGGTTGCCACAGCATCCACAGCAGAGGAGTGTCCAGTAAGCCTCCTGTGTTCATCGCTATAATACTGTATCAGTCATTGTGGCAGCCTCTGCATACCAGTACTCGGGTGTCAGGTCTATCTGCATGGTGGGGGTTTGGTATTAATGTGCAGTTGTGCACACATACTCAGAATGTCAACAATGTAGGTAGTATCACATTACCTACTGTACATGTTGATATCCGCACATATTATCCTGTAACAATGCCACATTTGGTATTGCTGACAATACCTCTCCCTTACATTTCCATAGGTACATCAGGTGTGGCTGGAGTCCAAGGTCCTGTACCCAGTGAGTGTGATACTGCTGTTTTATGGATTGTATATACACTAAGAATGTTAAGGGCTGCCATTTAACTGTAGGTACAACTGATATGCATAGCCAGAGTACACTACTTGTATGTTCAGTTTCGGAGGGGTTAACTGAAGTGCATTGAACAGGTAATCACAGTTGTGTATTTGCAGGAGCAGTAACATATTTGCACTTATTTCTGAGAGTTCTATGCAGTTTGCTATACAGGGGGCAATAGTATGCTCACAATGGGTGCACTGTGTTTTAGGTGTTGGTCTATCACATACACTGACATATTACTTATCTCACAGGTGTACAGTAGTGGCAACATGAACTGGACATAGCTGCAGTGCATGTTATAAAGGGTCTGTCTATGTTTAGTCTGCTTGTGTATTGTGCATGGAATCATAAATAAGATGTGGTATGTGTAATGCAGTTGTGGTTCCTCACCTGTATGTGTGTGTATGTGGATCTCTATACATAATAGTGCATGTAGTAATGTACTTGTTTTGTCTTCCTTCTCACAGTTGACTGTGGGGGTTGAAGTGTGTCCCCCTCACAACCTGATGTCACTGTCTCATCGGACTCTAATAATGATGGTGGCCATAGTGAGACACAGGTGGGGTTGTTAGGGGCTGCATCTGTCCCATGGGTTGAAATCCCACATCCTCCCCCATTGTTCCCACACACAGTCAGTAAGCCCACACATACTCAGTTCCCTATGGCCACAGATATTGAACAGAGTGTGGCGGCATTGAATAGGAGAGTGTGGCAACAATGTCATCAGTGAGAGTAGACACTAGCTATGGCCAGAGAGCTCTCAAGGTTCCACACAGGCAGATTGACAGGGGTGCTCAAAGGAGGACTGCTGCCCATCCACCACCTGTCAGAGGTGTGACACAATAACAGAAGCAAGCGTAATCCGGAGATAGCAAAAAAACAAAGCAGCCACTGCGAGCAATAAAATCACTTTTAATCATAAGCGCTTTCGAATGGGAACAATACCCCAACTTCCTTAGACAATTTAAAACAAAAATTTGCTCGCTTTGTGTCACAAGTCACTCTGGTTTTTTGGTTTGTAGACCTGTCAGAGGTGTCACATCAGGTCACTCGACGCATGTTTTGGTCCATCGTGGAGGCACAGGCACATTCCAAACACAACACCAGATGGATGTTCAGGATCATGGATGCAGCACAATCTGACATCTATGACTCCCTCCACCACATTGGTGACACCATAGATTGTTTTTCACTGATGTAGTGGACAGACGGTGGGGTGAGACATTGTCAGTCTCTGACTGCACATTGTCTGTGCTGGAACATCTGGTGGGAGTTGGGCATCGGACACATGGATGTAGGACAGCAACAACATCCACTGAGAGTCCACGTGGCCATGCACACTCACACTCCGGTAGTGGCAGTACCTCCAGTACTAGAGAAGGGAGGGTGCTGTACACACCACGATGTGGCAAGCCATGGGCAAGTGGTCCTGGGTGGTCCCGTGATGGACACGGGCCCAGCAGACAACAGTCACTGTCAGCAACTAGCACCGCATCTGACCCTGGGCACGGTGGTGCCACTGCCACTCCTGGCAGAGCCAGTTCCCATGTTCATGGCCAGAGATGGTGAACTGTCCACTCTGTCATGTACAGTCCACAGCTGACCAACATACCCATGTGTAGGGCTGGCACCTGGCTTGACTGTGTACACGCACCCACTCAAACATCACTATCACATGCAGGTCATCAACAGACACACACACAGCACCTCTCCATGACCCAGCTGACCAGCACCACTTCCTAACTCACACACACGATGTCAACTGTTTGGCACAGCCTAGGCCTCTGGCACCCCCACACCACACCCTGTGCATGTGATGATACCTGTGCCACATTCCTGCCATCCATGCCATCAATGCAGGGAGCTGGAAATATGTGTCTGATGCACAGGGTAACTATATTACATTACATGACATTTTGTAGTGCGGTAGTGTTATAACTTGACAGGTGCTGTATGCTGGTATGTGTCATGAGTACACATCAAAGTGTTTGTACCTTTGTCACATGATGTTACATTAGCGGTAGTGTTGCAGAATGACAGGTGTCTTTCAGAACTGTGTATGTTTCTGTTCCAGGTGTCTGAGTGGCTACACTGTGGAGACTTGGTGGCGATACAGCGGCTCAGGATGGCATGGCAGCACAGTGGAAAGATGACATCAACAAGGTACGGCTGTATGTGTGCATGGTTACCTAGGTGTATATGTGTAGAACAGTGTGTCAGGGACAATGGGGGCACACAGCATAATCCTGCATGCATACCACATGACAAGGCATGCTACCCTTGATACGTGTCACCTGGGTGTTCTGTACCTACAAATGTAGGTGGTGGCGGATAGCATTTATGCCTAAGTAGATGTGCGCTATTTATGGCCAGAAGCTAGTCACAGGGCCTTAAAATATATAACCATTGCACACAGGTAGGCACACTGCTGCAAGGGGATATATTTACACACACTCACAGAGTTGCCCATATTGAGATTAGAACCTCTGTCTATCTGTACACTATAGCACTAAGTGCTTATCACATGCACCACGAAGCTTATCTGTGTTCAGAGTGACAGCCAGTGTTGTTAAGGTAGTTGTCATCAGCAGGCCTTGTAAAGGAGGACAAAGGGGAGGCAGGCAGGTAGACACACGGCCTTAAAATTTATAACCATTGCACGCAGATAGGCGAGGCAGGCAAACTGCTGCAAGGTGATATATTTGCACGCACACAGAGTTGCCCTTATTAGGATTAGAACCCCTACCTAACTATTATACACTATAGTACTAAATACTTATCGCATGCACCATGGAGCTTATCTGTGTTGAAAATGACAGCCAGTGCTGTTAAGGTGGATGACATTAGCAGGCCTTGTAAAGGAGGCCAATGGGAAGGCGGGCAGGTAGGCACAGGATCTTAATATGTATAATCACTGCACACAGATAGGTACACTGCTGCAAGGGGATATATTTACACAAACACTCATAGGGTTGCCCTTATTGAGATTAGAACCCCTACCTATCTAGTAGTATACACTATAGCACTAAGTGCTTATCACATGCAACACAGAGCTTATCTGTGTTGAGAATAACAGCCAGTGCTGTTAAGGTGGATGACATCAGCAGGCCTTGTAAAGGAGGCCAATGGGGAGGCAGGCAGGTAGGCACAGGGCCATAAAATGTATAACCATTGCACACAGATAGGAGAGACAGGCTGTGAAGGCTGCCAGACCAGCTAGATAGCATTTTGTAAATAATTCTATGTCATTGTAAATATTAATATCCACAGGCTTGTTTTACAAATGTAAGAAAACAGTGTTATGTGCTGAGCTTCAAGATTGTAACCACAGTGCACCCTGCTGGAAGAAAACAGAAATGTGTATAAACTCTATGCCTATGTAATATATGTTTCATAGTAGAAATTGGGATTTACAGAGTTAATTTGCAAAAATCTAAGAAAATAAATTGATAAAGAGTTTTATGATGTGTTATAAAGTTAGTTTATCTCAAGCTAAGAGACAGTATGTCTAGGTTAGGAGTTTCTTTCTTTTGTCTTAAGATAGAGATAATTACTAGCTTTCACATGTAAAGTGTTTTTGTATTGCTCAGTGACTTCTTAGCAACTGTACATCTGAGAGATAAGTATTTTTGACAGAAGCATGTTAAATTCTTCTGGTATCTGTTTAGCCTGGGAACTAGATGCAAGTGTCAAATAGTGATGTCATCTAACTAACCCAGCAGTAATATGTATGATTAATTTAAGAAACATCTCAGAGAGAAAGAGTGCATTTTGTATTTGTCTTTGGATCTGAACACACCCATTCAGCA
>NC_056744.1:381451580-381476580 GCF_019279795.1 Protopterus annectens
TACCTGTACTCCAGTCCAGGATTTTGTGTGCTACAGCCAATTGGCTGCTGCAGCTGATTCAGCAATCCAGCACCTCCCTGATATTTTGTCCAAGGGATTCCCCAGCTGCGTGCTGAATGTAATATATGACTCATACCTATCGACTGTACAGATTGTAATAGGCTGTACAGAGTTTTGCATCATACATAAGGTACATTTTACATAGCATTGTGATTTTCTGGTACATCAATGGCAAATCATTGTAGATTGACATTAGGAAATGATGACAGACATTTAATGACTCCATACACACCAGGAAACCCATGCTACTGTACAACCTGCCATTCTCTGCACTTACTACATTTGTCTGGCCACTAGTTAATCCTTCTCCTTATATTTGGGCCTTTATCTCACTTCTGTTCATGGCTTTGTCTAGATTTCCTGCTCTAAGTGGTTGTAGGTATGCTGTGACTGTGGTACATGATGTAACACCACACACAGGGTTACAGTCTTCACACCTCTGACTGTATATGTTTTGCAGGATGTCCAGTATTCCCCCCATATGTGTGTTCTGCTCCTCAGACAGTTGTGTTTATTTCTGGTAATATACTACTAAATGGAGCCCACTCAAGTGTTGTAAGTACTAACACAGTTATGTGATGTCCTTTACAGCCTTCTGCTACTCTGATTTGTTACAACCTGCTGTTATACTAGCCACCTTCTAGTTTACTCAGAGCATGTATAATGTCAGTAGGTTTGGCCCTGTGTCCTTCCATTTTGTCTGGCTTTGTCCAGCTTTCTTGCAGTAACAGATTGTGACATATTGACAGTCTGTGGCACTCATACCATAGGAGTACCTCACATGCAAAGGTTGTAGGTGTAGCCAGTTTCGAACCATGAACGCCATCAACCATGCTAATTTACTTAGCCCACTGAGCCACACCAGCCACCAGTAAAGTGAGGTTTAATTCTTCACACTATCAACAGCAGACAGACATGCACTTCGACCCCTGCATATTGTGGAAATAGAACATGTAGCCAGGTTGTTTGGGACAGCCCCAGAATTGTGTGGTCTGCTGCTATATTCTTGCAAACATACTGTTTCTGCAGTTGTATGAAAACATGGCTGTATTGGGGTTGGGGACTCCAGCATTGATAGTTGTGCATCTGTCCTATGACCCCCCTGTTTGGCATTTCCCTTGCATACTGCAGTGGGTTGTCCTGCCTTGTGGCCTAATGCATATTATGGGGCAGACAGTATTGGACAGAGTACCTGTTGTCCCACATAGCTGTTCGTTCTCTGCAAGTAGCCCAGTAGCTCACTCTATTCCCTTGCATACATGCAGCAGGTCCATACATATGCTACCATAGTCTAGTACTCCATACATTTGTTGTAAAGGAGAGTGACTTACCTTGTAAATGCAGCAGTTGAGATATCTGTGTTTCAGGGCTGACTCTGTCTGATGCACGCAGTACGCAGTCAATACATGGTAAGGTACAGGTTGTGTGGTGTGGTTGACATCCTTTTTACTAGGTATGCGAGTCGGAGTAAGGTGTCAGTCCCTTGCACCCTAGGTTGTCAGTGCATGTCCTATGCGTTGCCTCTTTGCCAAAGCCAGAGCATACTAGGCACACCTACATCTGCCTACAGGGACAACCTCAGGGGGTCCTCCTCTGAGTCCCCCTATGGGTGTGGCTTTGGGGACCTTGGCATTGGTGGGGGGCTGTGTGTCCCTTCCCTGTGATGATCCTGCCGCAGCTGTTTTCACAGGATCATATTGTGTAGCATGGCAGATACTGTGAACATCTGTGCACATGTAGCTGAAGAGTACTGCAGGGCTCCACCAGATATATTGAGGCACCGGAACCATGACTTGAGCAGCCCAGACACACACTCTATGATGTTCCTAGTTTGTGTGTGTGTGTGCCTCATTATGGCATTCAGTTCAGTAGGTGTGTGTGCATTTCTGATGGGTGTCATCATCCATGGTTCCAGTGCATTGCCAGCATCCCCCAGTAGATGGCCGCATGGGATGCCCCCCAGCAAACATTAGGTACATCTGTGATTTATGCCAGATATGGGAGTTGTGATAACTGCCAGGGCTGTGGGCACACACATTCATGATAATGCCCTGGGCACATGACCTGGCAGTTGATGGAGTGATACCCCTTGCGGTTGACATAGACTCTGCCCTCCTCACTGGTTTGTGCTTTAATGTGTACATGAGTGCAGTCTATGGCACCCAGTACCTCAGTGTAGTGTGCTACACAGTAGAAGAGACACATACTGCTGCCCTTCTCCTCAGGGGTGCAGGGTAAACAAATATGCTCACTAGCATGTATTTGCATGGCAGCCAGGAACTGGTGGAGTACCCTGGATGCAGATGCCTGTGTGACACCCCCCCATCATGTCCCTAGTTGGTCTTTGAAAAGTACCTGTAGCGAGTATTCTAAGAGCTACACATACCTTTGTTTCCATTAGGATGGGTTCCCTCGGTTGACTCTGGGTCTGAGTTGAGGGCAGCAGAGCTTGGTGAGTTCTTGTAGTATGTTCCAGTCCACCCTGTAGTGCTCTACAATCTCCAGCTCATGTAACTCCTGGAAGGTTACCCTCGGCCTGAACTCTCTTCTCCATCTCAGTCTAGGCCTGTTGTCTGCTGCAGCATCAGCACTGACCTCAGCCTCTAGCACATACAGATGTAGCAGAACAGCAGCAGCCCCTAGCATTCTGTCAGTTAAAATTCCCAAGTCTGTACTACAGTGATGCAGAGTATAGGGGAAAAATCAGATTTTAGGATATATGCATACTTTATAGTGTTCTGCTGCAGATGCAGCCTGTGTGACTGGATAAATATGATGTATTCCACCTGCCAGGTACATCACTGAGGGGTTTGAATGACCCAGTGTAAGTGGAATAGGGGTTATCAAGCAATTACCTTTTTTTTTTTTTTTACTGCCTTCCCTGCTCTGTACTGTGGCACGCAAACCCGCAACACTGGTATAAACACTGCTCAGTAGTCTGGACACACCCCCATGCAGGGCATGCTTAACATAGCTCAAGCCAGCTAAAACACATACCCTGCAGCTAAACAAAGCTTAGCAACACTGGACACACTCCCCTGCTTAGCACAAACGGGTGCTGCTGAGTTCCAATCAGCTTAAACTTATAGTGACACACCCCCTTTTGATGTCAGCTAGCTCTTCTGTGGAGACCAACATGGTTCTGGTGCTACATGGATTTTATCTGCTGGCACAGTAGCCCAATTTTGCTATTCAGTAACCCCAGCTCATTTGCATACAGATCAGTGCACACAACCTGAATACTTCACTTTTCCAGGGCCTGCCTCCTTAGCAACCACTGAAATCTATCATTGTACATACTACATGCAGGGCCCTATAATGCATTATTCTCACGTGTTTCTTATTTTTAGATTTTATACTTTTTAATATTTTTTTTTGTATAAAGGCATATTTGTGCACGGCTACGTGCCACAAAAACATAATATGAGTATTAAAAAATTTATTTATTACATTATTTTGCATTATTTTTGGACACACAGGACATAGTTTTGCACATACCTATGCCTACTATGCAAGTTCTGACCTTCTAAATGGGCTTTCACAGCCCCTGTTCCATTTTTACTTTCTTGTACAAGGGAATTTTTTGTGTACACTTTGGACACCAGCACAAGTTCTGCAGGACTGCCTTTCATCTTGCTGGATCACTCCAGCACCCTCATTTGCATGCAATTCACCTGCTTATGAGGTGATTTGTATACCACAGACACTTCCGTATCTGTAAGCTCGTGCACGCCTCTCTGCTCTGTTTACTGGATCACAAGGCTGCTTACTTCTGTGTAAGCTTCATGCCACTATGCCTACACAGAAAATCACTCTGTGTAGGCTTTATTGAATTCTCCCTCATTTCTCTATAACCTGTACTGTATGGAGCTTTTCTTCCCGGGCCTCAGCTGAAAATGTCAAAATAAATAAAATAACTAAAATTAAGTTTACTAATAACATTTTTCTTTAAATACTTGTCAATTTTGTAATCATCGGGATTATTAATTTTATTTTTATTACGATTCTCATGGAATTTTTTAAAAATATTAAGCATGTCTTGTGTGAGCGAAATAAGCTTATTAGTGTGAGGATTTTGGATACTATTGTTTTGTACCATTTTGCTTAGCATCCTACTTCTACTAGCTAATATGTGTAGATTTTTTTAAAGTAATCACATAATTGTGCAATTTTATTTTTTCTAAAGTTATCTCCACTTTATGCGTTAAAGCTGTTTGATATTTTGAAATTTTTTTTAAATGACGTCAGTATTATCTAATTTCTTTGTTTGCCACTCAACCCTCAATTTTGTGTATTTCATCTTGCATTTCTAACAACTCTTTATCCCACTCTTTCATTTTATTACTAGCCCATATTCCGATGCTATCTTTACTATGCAGTTCTAAAAAGATCCATAATATGACTTTACTAACCTGACCATTATCATTCAAAAATAAAAATGTCTTGATTTGTTCCTTAAAATATCTCTTAAATTCTTATTATAAATACTCTGAAATTTCCTTATATCCATTAATATATTAATGCTTAGTGCAGTATGATGAGATAAAGGACAAGGAATGGTTTTAAAATAATTCACTTTATTAAGAAATCTGTAGAGGCACACGTCCTGTCAATTCTAGTTTGCATCCTATGTGTATAAGAATAATGAGTGAATAACAATGAATAATCTTCTGCTTTTACTAGTGAATCAACTAAATTATTATTAATAATCCATCTATTTAGTGTTTTAGCTGATGCTAGTATTTTAGCTTTCTGTTCTTCACTTGTATCTTCTATACTAGATATGCAGTTAAAATCCCCTGCTTTTTGATTATTATTGATTATCTGAAACTACCCTTTCAATAACTTTGTAGTAAGTTTAAGTGATCCTTAGCTACTCTTGCACCTATTCTCAAGATCCAGTAAATAGATAGTGTATAGAGCTTGCCATTATATTTAATTATTACAAATGTATACATCCCTTTGGGATCATTAATGTATTCCATGACCTTAGGCATTACAATAGATTTTCTCCATATATAAGTATAGCAGTTCCTCTCCTCTTTTCATTCAAAGAAGCAGATGATAATGTTACATAACCAAGTTATTCAAATATTGTATATCTTTATCTATCAAGTGAGGTTCTTGCAAGAAAATAAGTATCCTCTATTTAATTTTAGATATCTCATTAATGATTTCATTTTCTTGGCATTTAGTCAATTTACATTGATGGATAATAGATTAAAATTATCCATACTGTGTATTTAAAAAGGTGAATTTTACAACATATTATGACACATTTATCCAGCATATTAATTTAATTGTATATAAGACTGTAATACATTTCTCCAACACTATCTTAACATTCTACATTTTTTAGAATTCTTCCTTTCTACAAACAAAGCTACTAAAACATGTAAATAACAACAATAAAAACACGTCTGTAACTGTATATATTACTAATAAACCACACCCTACCATTGATACCAGTGTTCCTAGTTTGCCTGTCAAATAGACAAACTACTACCCTATCTCTTCACCTACCAATACCTAAAAGTTTATCAACAAACTAATCAAAAGCTGCCATTATTTACAAATAATTAATATAATATTATATATAATTTAAAAATAACCAGAGACTATTAATTTAGTTAATTATTTTGCCATTTAAAATTATTCCTCCATGACTACATAACCGTTTAATAATCCTCTTCTGTTAATCAGAAATATTAAATAAACAAACATATAGTGTTTTCTGTACCTATTTATGTAATATTAATATACATTATCCATTAAATATTCCTAAATTATTTGCACTTTCAACATTATTATAAACTACATCTCTAAATAAATAAGTAGAGCAAAGTGGGACCTGAAGAGATAATGATGTCTTTAAACTTACAGGTGACAAGTAATCTTATCATACTAAACTATTATACGAAAGGAAAATCAATGTACATATATATTCATCATGCTAGAAGATGAACACATATTTTACATATCTAATGAAATCTCTGAATTAATTTTAAAAGTACAGGTGTCTATATTTCAAAATTGTGTAACACTTAATATGATTAATATCAAAATATTTTTAAAAATGCTATCTTATCAAACTAATTCATAAAAATATGTACATTGCTGAGGTCAAACAGAATGGAGTCAAAAAAATTACAGTCTATATTGTATTCAAAAGTACAATGTGGTTAATTCAAATCACATTTTCCCTTTCTGGGTTCAAACACATTGACAAATCTACTTAACTTCCTATCACAATGGATGCACTGATTCAGCAATATAACACTCAAATTTCAGCTTTGACTTACGAAATGAGTTATTTCAGGTAATATTAGTAAATCTAATAACATAAAATATGCAAAAAGCTTCAAAGTTCACATGACCAAGCTTCAAATTTCAGCTTTCAGGATATTTCAAATATTGTATATGATTTTCTATGTAAATTATATGAGATCTTGTACAGTCACATTTCTGCAATATGCAGGTATATGCAATACTTATCTTTCTTATAATCAGTTTATTTAAATATATTTGCTCACTAATATTTTACCTTATTCTATATAACTTGTATGCCTAAAATCTGCCATCAAAGAGCTTTTTAATCATCAGTGCTTTAATAAAGATTACAGTATGTGTATATATTTCTTAACTTACTGATACTGCTCTTTTATTAATCTTGCATAGTAGATATTTCATTCCTTGTGCATATGTATATTACTCATAAGATGTTTACTCTTCTTATGTATTATAGTATTACAAGCAGTCTTGACTGTATATAAATGAAGTCCTGCTTGTTTAATTTGAATTTGTGTTTTTAGCCCTTATGAGCTGCTGTTCTGATCCAAGCTTCACATCTTGACTTTAGAATTTGATTACAGCATGTGAAAATGACAACTCGCAGCACACAGTGGCTGCTAATTTCCTCTGTAAGTTTCTCATTCTTCTTAATTCTTATAAAGTGTGCTAATCAGTAACAAACTTCTAAATTTACTTATTTCCATTAATGTGTGCAGTTAGAGTTAATAACACTACACCATAAGCTATTAACATTCAGCAAAATGTAAGCAAATTATATATCAGCAACAGTTCAATATGAAACATTACTATAGCATTTGTTTACCAATTCTTCACTTCTAAGAAAAGAAAAAAATATGTTATTTTAAGTACATATTTCGCATATATACTTGAGAAAAAAAGAAGAAAGAAAAAGAAAGCTCCTTTCTGTTTTCACAGACATTAGTGGTGAACTTTGCCATAGATTTTCTTCAGAACAGCTCACGGTGGTAAGTAAGGCAAGCAAGAAGCCAGCATTCTGATGCACATGGAATATTTGTTTGTTCTCAAGCTTTTTTCAGTGTTGCTTCCTTCATAAACAGCCGTTTCTTAAAAGGTAAATCTGTTGTTTCAGAAAATAAAAGCCCTGCAATCAGAGAATAAAAGTCACTTGTTTTTAAGTTTTTGCTTAAATTTTAGAAGCAGTTTTCCAGGAATTCAGCTCACTCTGTCTCTTGAGAGATATAGCATTTGAATCAATTTCTTCAGTATTATTAAGGGTTTTATGTTTGTTGACAAAAGTGGATGTCTCCTGCAGTGTGTCAAATATCTTATGAAGCATCTTTGGTATGAAAGCATTCATCTGTTATGTATATTTTTATTGTTTTTACTTTTGTGAAATTTAACAAGTGTTTTATATAGTGCAGTGTTAGCTGGTTCTTTATTTTATTTGTTCTTCCTTCAGAATGAAATAATTTGATCTTTGCAGGAAACACCAAAGTGGCTTTAATATTGTTATTTTTTTTTTGTTACTTTATCAGTGGTAAGCAGGATTTTCTTTTACTCATTACTTTACTAGAATAATCATTGTCAAATCTGACTACATGTCCACCTATTTTAATAGGTGGGCTGGTCCGTGCTGTTTTTAATATTTGATCTTTTTCTGAGCTAGACATAAACTTAACTATAATCAAACATTTTGGTGAGTTTTCTTTCTTTGAAGGTGCTCTCAGGGATCTATGTACCCTTTCAATTCCAAAAAGATAAAATTTCAGATAGATTTATTGTTTAATATAGCCAGGTATATTATATTGTCTCCCTCATACTTTTCAAGTATGCCATAACTTCCAATGTTATTTCATCTCAGTCTATTTTCTAAATCCTCAACTTTATCTATGAGACAGTTGTTTTGTTTTAAAATAAATTCAGTCTGAGACTCACCTTCAGTTATTCTCCCATCATGATCCTTTAAAGCTTCTTCCATACTGCTGATTTCTGCACTTTGTTGTTTCATAAGAATTTCTACATTTTCCATCTTATTCTTTGAAACATTCTGTTTTAGTATCCAGTTTGTCCATTTTAAGTAATAAATCCTGCATACTAGATTTTAGTGACCAGATGGCTTTTTAACATAAGAATCCTGAGTACCATTTCTTGAATAGCTCAGGCAGTTGAAATTCTGACAGGAAAATTACAGCTTTTGAAGAACTTGAAACTAAAACATCTGTACTCTATCAGTGAATAACATTTGGAAAGAAGTATCCCCAAACTTATTTTTTTTGAGAACTCACTCAGAGACTGTAGTTAAAAAGTCTTCTCTCAGTTCAAAGCCACTTACTCAACTAATCAAACTAAGATGCAAAGACATAGCTAAAATTTACTTTATATTAAAACTGGAATGTTGATTATTAATTATGATGCAACTCCAAGACTTGAAGAGGTGTGGAACTGAGAGTAACTAGCTTTTCAAAAAAGGAAAGCGAATTAAATTAATTATTTAAATTCTGCTTAAATATTTGAGTTTGCACTTAGTGGCCTGTCTAGTGATAATACTTTGTACACTTCTACTCTGTTCCAACTGTTTACATTTTTAAGTTTTTCTGGAACGTTAGTCTTGTATTTTTATTAGCGGTTTTGGGAAGATTGTGTTTATGTGTTATTCTGCACTTCTATTTCTACAAGTAGGATTACTCATAAAAGCTATCTGTTTGTATTTTAAACTCTTCTGGCCCATAGTGATGTATTTTAATTCACAGTTGTGGCATGACTGTGTACTGCTGTGAGATTTTGAGCCTTAGTCATTTATTATTGCATTTTTCCATAAACAGTATTGCTGTTAAATTTCTGCATAGTCTGGTGTCTTAAACTGTAGCAGAAAGTCAGTTGTGAGAGAATTGTTTCTGCTTCAGCTTGTGCTCAGCACTTTTATATTCTGTTTATTTTTTACCTGCTTAGAGTTGCATTCTGTGTCTACCCCATCCCCCACTAACACATTAAGCTAACGTTTCTGAAAGTGCTTCAATATTGCCTTTATTTCATTGGATTGCACAATGCCAGGGTAATCCTATGGGCTAGGCTTGTAAAGGCTCCAGGGCCATTAGCCTAGTACACACCTATGAACCTATGATTACTTTCTAGCCAGCCTCCTAATTCCATCACAGAGTTATCCCATCCAGTATCTTGTATCCAAGACTTGGAGAGGTGTTGAACTGCAAGTAACTAACTTTTCAAAAAAAAAAAAAAGGAAAGAGAGTTAAATTATTTTAATTATTTTAATTCTGCTTAAATATTTGACTTGCACTTAGTGACCTGTGTGGTAATACTACATTGTATTTTTCTGCTCTGTTCTATCTGTTAGCCTTTTTTAAGTTTGCTCTGGGACCTTAGTCTTGTATTTTTATTAGCAGTTGTGGGAAGACTGTGTTTCTGCGTTATTCTGCCTTTCTATTTCCTCAATGAGAATCACTTGTAAAAGTCATCCATTTGTCTTTTAAACCCTGCTTGCCCATAGTCTTATTGTTTAATTCACAGCTGTGACTGAACTGTGTACTCCTGAGGGATTTTGATCCTTAGTAATTAAGCGATACCCCATTAACACATTAAGCTAACGTTTCTGAAAGAGCTACAGTATTTCCTTTTGATTGCATACTTTTCTAGCTAGCCTGCTTGTTCTTCCCAACCCTCCCTTCCTTTTGCTGTTGTTGTTTTGTAATAAGGCTGTATCTCTGACTTCCACTCCTTATGACAACATGATTTCCAAAGTCCCTCCCCACTCTCCCCACCCTTTAATTCGCAATGACTGTTTTATAAGCTATGTATGTGCTCTTCCCACCCACTGTTTTCCATAGAACCATGATACTGAGTGCCACCCAGAGGATCAGTATTTTCTTGAGTAAATTTCCTTTACTATATATTGTCTCCTGCACATTTTCCTGGAGCTCAGCAAAGATTGGAGTCTTAGCCTGCACTCCAGAAGTGTTTTACTTGTATCCAGAGCCATCCATGCAAGTTAAGTACATTTGATTGCTAAATCATGCTTAAGTTATTTTGAGTGATTGGTACCGTTTCCTTCTTTTATGTGTGCATTTCAGTGAAAACATTTTTTAAAAATGCTTTTCTTCTCACTGCTATTGCTATAAGACTGCCTTGAAATTGCCTTCAGCGATGGATTCCCAGCTAGCTGTTTAAGTGGTTTGTGGCAGCATTGCATTTGTTGGTCTCTTCTACTGTGTTTTTATATTAGCAGGACTGGGTTTATTCATCTTATAGCAGGACGTATTTGCTTCATCTGTTTGAGTTGGTAAATGCACAGAAGGTCTCATACTGTAGTCATTTTATTTTCCAGAAGGTTCATTAGTTAGTTTTCAGTTTTTTCTGTGCTGCAATAAATTTTGCTCGTTTGAGTGGGGTAGCAATCACCTAGAAAGAACAGTTTGTAAAACTGTACCCTGTAAAGTAGCAATATAGCACAGATACCTTGTACACTGACAAGCTTAGAGCAGCCAGCTGGGAGTCAAGTTGCAATACTTACAGATTTAGTTAAAGTCACCATTGTGTAAACATTAAAGTTAGTAGCATTTAGTACTGTTTAGCATAATCTTCTGCGATAAAGCAGCCTTAATAGCCTTCTAATCCTAATATACCAGCTGCTGTAGCTCACAAATCAATGGACTGAACAGTATGGATATGCAATTTCTTAACTTCTGTGTAGCCAGCTGGGTGGATATGGGCATCTTGAAACAATGTGGCAATTGGCTCGTGTTTACTGACATCCACTTAATCCTTAAAGAAACAGACACAATATGCAAGAGGTGTACTTACACAATGACACTGGAGGGTAAACTCTTGCATACAAGTGCACTTCAGGTTGTCGAAACCACCCACCTCACATAGCACACAAAGTATACATAGACTAACATATGCTGAGGCACCTGAAAGCATGCGTCCTAAACAACTAAGATTACCTAGACAGCCTGTTGCTAAAGCTAGGCAAAAACAACACCTAACACCACACATACTGTCACTCTCAGTGGAGCCCCAAACACTAAGCCCCTAAGGCAAGCAAACCCACTTCCCAGGACTCTCATCATAGGGGACTCCATTGTTAGATATACTGATGTCCCTCTAACCAGGCTGAATAAGGATAAGAGAACTGTTATTTGCTTAACTGGAGCCAGAATCTAACTAATCATGCATAGATTCAGGTCATTAGACCACAGGTACTAATATGATTCAATCATAGTCCATGTAGGTATAAATGACCTGAGATGTACCTTCCTGGACTATATGAAGAGAGACATTATGGAACTTTTGGTGTATTTCAGGCCGGTATGAGCCTGGCATTGAGCAGCGTATTACTATTGCCAAGGAAGATGCCACAATATGATCAAAATGATTGATTTCAACAACTGGCTGTCTTTCTGGTGCCTTTCTAGGGGGGATCCAATATTTGTCAGCTTGGGAGGTCATGGTTAACAGGCCACATTCCTTTACCAGGGATGGTCTGCATCTGTCCTGTCTAGGCTTTTGAATACTGGCCAAAACGTTATTCAGCCCCATTGTGCTTTTTAGGCAATGCCAGATCGATAAACCTACACTGATCACCCCAAATCCCTGTCTCTTTACTCAGTATTATAAAGACTTCTGAGAGATGATCTTTGCCTGGCATACATGGCAATCCTGGGCCCCATTTTTGTGAACCATTTGCACATCTGCCAAACAAACAGCATCAGCACTAGTAGATTAAAAGATCTAAATTTTACTTGCAGCATAAATAGAATATGTTGCAAGGACAGATATGTTTCTCATAGAATTCTCATTCTCTGGAACAGCCTCCCCATCCTTGTGAAGCAGGGTTCCTCCTATCCCTTTTTAAGTGCAACTTGGACCAATGGAAGGATAATCAGAAATTCACCTCTGGTCTGGCTCCTATATCAGTAACAGACCAAGGCAATAAGTACATCACCAGAGATATAAATCAAATTTCTATGTCACATTTGTGTTGCATGGCTAGGCTTATAAGGGTCCTAGTGGTTGTTAGCCTAGTATATACCTGTGAACTTTGAACCTATGAACCTATGCACAATACCATCACAATAAATGCCACTATTAATGCAATCTGATCCTTTATAGCCTAATCCCCTACTACAAACATCATTGCGTGTTTGAGGGCAGGGATGGATATTGGTTGGAGTGTGGGTGGATGCAGTGTTTGAGGGCAGGGATGGATATTGGTTGGAGTGTGGGTGGATATAGTGTTTGAGGGCAGGGATGGCTATTGGTTGGATTGTGGATGGATGTAGTGTTTGAGAGCAGAGATGGCTATTGTTTGGAGTGTGGGTGGATGTAGTGTATGAGGGCAGGGATGGCTATTGGTTGGATTGTGGATGGATGTAGTGTTTGAGAACAGAGATGGCTATTGGTTGGATTGTGGAGGGAGGGTGGGAGGAGTGCATATCTGAGGGAATTATGAGGCAGGGTATAGCAAAAAAATTAAAAAAAAAAGAAAACTATTGTGAAACAAATGCAGCTAAAGAGCAAAGATAATTACATCTTTAGAGTCACTTCTGTTTGTAAAGTCCATAGCCTTAGTGTTAAAAAAATGAAATGTGATTTTTAATGAATGGCTGTAGAAGTGATATCAGGAAGCATGTTCAGAATATGGTAGTTAGTAATGCACTACTTCTGAATTACATTAGTTTTATTAATCTTTTTGATTTAATTTAGTCAGTTATGAAGGTGAATTGTCAACTACATACACGTATATGTGTGTATATATATATATATATATATATATATATATATATATATATATATATATATCTATAGATGTGTGTGTGTGTGTGTGTGTGTGTGTGTGTGTGTGTGTGTGTGTGTGTGTATGGTTCTATGTCAGAAGATTGAGTTTTCAGAAACTCGAAATTCATATGGTTGAGACCATATCATCACGTTTCCAAAAACTCAAACTTTAAAAAACCACAAAACAACACAAAAGTCTACCTTTTCTATGTTTTTGCAGGGGGAAAGTCCCCTGCACCGCCAGCAAATTATATATGCCAACTCCGAGATCACATTACAGTGGTGTAAAGGGTAATTTTCCTGATCCTCACTATACCGCAATCTCCATTCAAAACCTTCAGGTTTTCAAAAACTTGATCATATGGTCTCGACCATGTGAATTTCTAGTTTGTGAAAATTCAATCATCTGATATGGACCAATGTATATATGTATATATATATATATATATATATATATAGATAGATAGATAGATATACATATGTTTGTGTGTGTGTGTGTGTGTGTGTGTGTATATATATATATATATATATATATATATATATATATATATATATATGGGTTCACTTCAATTCACTGAACTTTCAGTTCACTGACTTTCATTTCACTGACACCATTTCACTGAAATTCATTTCACTGAAACTTCATTTCACTGAAAGTTCATTTCACTGACAAGTATTATTAGCAATAAAATGGAATATTCCCCCTTCCCCACTGTAGTGCGGCCCTGGTGTTTGAATATATAGTTAGGGGGTGGGCGCAGCCCCCCACTTCATTTCATATGATATTCTTACGTTTTGATATAATATTGCTTAGTAAAAGAAAAGTAAGTGGGGGGCTGCACCCCACACCCCGATGTGGGGCTCTGCCCCCCACACCCCCCTAACTATATATTCTAACTCCAGGGTCGCACTACAGTGGGGAAGGGGGCATATTCCATTTACTTTGTAATAATACTTGTCAGTGAAATGAACTTTCAGTGAAATGAAGTTTCAGTGAAATGAATTTCAGTGAAATGAAAGTCAGTGAATTGAAAGTTCAGTGAATTGAAGTGAACCCATATATATATATATATATATATATATATATATATATATGGGTTCATGGTAAGTATACTAATTGAACAAATTATATAACTCCTTTCTAAGTGTTTTTTGTTCATGCAAGCCCTTCTGCACACACCCACACCCTCATTGATTTAAACATATGTGCTTTGAGATAGCACAGTACCAGGGAAATGGTAAAATTCAGTTGTGAGCTCTCTGGTAACATACTCTCCTATTGAAATTCGAATAACATACACTCAACAAGACTGCCATTCAAAGACCTAGAGGAGAGTCATCTATGGTGATACAGTGCTCCCTAGAAGAATTTGTGGAGTTTGTTGAGTAGTAGCACTATCTAGCATGCTGAGAGGATGAATCATATATGCTTCCAGTGAGGCAAGCTACATCCCCTTCCTATAAAACAGGATGGGTCATATCTGCCTTGAGTGAGGCAAGCTACATCCCTTTCCTATAAAACAGGATGGGTCATACCTGCCTCGAGTGAGGCAAGTTACATCCATTTCCTATAAAACAGGATGGGTCATACCTACCTCGAGTGAGGCAAGCTACATCCCTTTCCTATAAAACAGGATGAGTCATATCTGGCTTGAGTAAGGCAAGCTACATCCCCTTCCTATAAAAGGTTGTCAAGTTGGAATGGGAGAGGGAGGAGTTTGTTTTGTGGGGTGTTTACCTCTTGTGAAAAGAGGCTAATGTCTGAAACTGGGACTTTTTGGGGGACCTAGTTGTGGATAGAAGGGGGATTCTATTGTGAAGTGCTGAATAGAGTGGAGCTGACACCTATGATGTTGCATTTCAGCTTGTACCTGGCTGAAGTTCGGACTTAAATGAACCATGAGCTGCTCATTAAACTGCAATTGAGTTATGACTTACTGAACCAACTGTGCATTTTTAACTTGAATTATTTTCATGTTTTGCGGTTTAGAGTTTGCTGTGATCTTTAATGCAGCTTCTTTTACCAGAAGTGTTTTTGCATTGTACATTTAAGCAAGATTCGAACAGATGATACTGGCTTGACAATAGCAAGGGCTGGAACAAGGATATACTGCTTTATTGCACCAATTCAGACAGGGGTAGAGGTAAAGGGAGTGCTCCTAGGGATAACAATGGCAAATTTCTGGCACAGAGTTTAATTACAACTGTTTCACAATCTTTTGGGTAGATGAACACACTCCACTGTGTTACTGGTTGAACCCTTACTTTCTTGTATTTGGCTCTTAAATGAGCCATTTTTCTGCAATGTCCACAGTGGTTGGTGCTGTTATTGTAGCCTTTAGAAAGGCTGGTGTTAGCTCTTAAAAGAGCTGTTGTCAGCTCTAACAAGAGCTGTTCCTTCTGTGGGTTTTGTGGTGGTCTTGTGAGCTCTCACCTGGCTCCATTTTGTTGGTGTCTGTGAAGCTCTGGCCTAGATTAAAGTAACACTACAAAAGGAAGCTCTGATAAGCGCTATTGCACCCGTGCTACTGTGGGCCATCTTTTGGTTTATGGAGAGCTCTGATAAGACCTGTTGTGGCCATGTGGTGCCTGGGATTAATCCCTTTTATCCCTTTTTATCTGCTGGTGAAAGAGCTCTGAAAAGAGCTGTTATGTTCTTGCTTGGCTTGTCCGATTTCCCTTTTAAAAGGGTGTGGTGTTCCCTGTTCGGGTTGGGCTGAATTCAGATCTTTCCCTTTTGGCTTAGTTGCAGCCCTTAAAAGGACTTTTTTGTGTGCACTCTCTAAGCGCTGGTCAGAATGACTTGAGGGCTGATGGTGTGTGGGTTTTTATGCCCCTGAGTTTAAGGATAGTAAAATAGTACTTAAAGGATATTTAATACTATCTGTAGTTTAGAAAGCAAAATGGCACAGGTAAAGTGAAGTTTTTGCTTCTACAGCCCAAAGAAAGACATCAGAAAATATGAAGCAGGACCACTAGTTGATTATGGTATGACCGACTATATGTGAACTCTGCTATGCCCAATACTAGGGTTCAACCCACTGATCTACAACTGTGACTGTGGGTCAGTTTGAGTAGATATTTGGCATGCTAATGTCAAATGCCCACTATAGGGATGGTCCTTTTGACTCAAGAAGAATTGTATTTCTCCAAAAGTGATTTAGTGACACAGCTATGAATTGCTCAATATAAGTATTTGCCCAGTAAATTTCCTTCATGTGATTAAATATATAATTCCCTTTGTGTGATTAAATATATTTATTTTTCTTTGTTTAATCAATGCTTTGTAATTTAAGGAAATAAGTTAGCTTACCCAGTAGTGCTCTGCAGTTGCTGTTGCAGTGCTGCACATTCACTGTTGCAGTGTTGTGCATTTGCTGCTGCAGTATTGTGCAGCCCCTGTTGCAGCACTGTGTAGTCACTGTTGCAGTGTTGTGCATTCAGTGGTGCAGTGCTGAGCAGTTACTGTTTCAGGGCTGTGCTGTTGTGGTCTCTGTTGCAGTGCTGTGCAGTTGGTATTGAAGTCTTGTGCAGTTGCTGTTGCAGTGCTACATGGCTGCTGTTGCAGTTCTGTGCTGTTGCTGTTGTACTGCTGTGTAGTTGAAGTGTTGTGTGGTCCCTGTTTCATTGCTATGTGGTCACTGTGGTCATCATTGTGCAGTTGGTGTTGCACTGTTATGTGGTTAGTGTAGTGCTATGCAATTGCTGTTGTTGCAGTACTGTAGGGTCAGTTTTACAGCTCTGTGTGCTCACTGTTGCAGTGTTGTGTTGCCGCACTGCAACACCAGCCACACAACACTGAAACAGTGACCACACAACACTGCAACACTGCAGTGCTGTGCAGTCACTGTTGCAGTGTTGTGTGGCTGGTGTTGAAGTGCTGCTCCTCACTGTTGCAGTGCTACATGGTTGCTGTTGCAGTGCTGTGCAGTCGCTGTTGCAGTTATGTGCAGTCACTGTTGCAGTGTTGTGCAGTCTCTGTTGCAGTGTTGCACGGTCACTGTTGCAGTGTTATGCCATCAGTGTTGCAGTGCAGAGCAGCTACTGTTGCAGTGTTGTGCTACTGTGGTCTCTATTGCAGTGCTGTGCAGTTGGTGTTTCAGTGCTGTGTGGTTGCCATTGCAGTGCTACATGGCTGTTGTTACAGTGCTGTGCAGTCACTGTTACACAGCTGTGCAGTTGTTGAAGTGTTGTGTGGTTGCTGTTGCATTGCTGCGTGGTCACTGTTGCAGTGTTGTGCAGTTGGTGTTGCAGTATTGTGCAGTCACTGCTGCAGTGTTATGTGGTCAGTGTTGCAGTGCTGTGTAGTCACTGTTGTTGCAGTGCTGTAGGGTTGGTGTTGTTGCACTGTACAGTTATTATTGCAGTGTTGTGTGGCTGGTGTAGCAGTGCTCTGCAGTCACTGTTGCAGTGTGACACGGTTACTGTTGCAGTGATGTGCAGTCACTGTTATAGTGTTATATGGTCACTGTTGCAGTGCTGTGCGGTTATAGTCCCTAAGTACTACTGTCACTGCTCCAGATGACACAGATCAGTTCTGTCTCCTTACTCCAGTAATCATATATTACAAAGGCCGTTGCTGGAGTACTGTTGCATCCACATTAACTGCAGTTTAAGTCTTGTTCCAGTATCACAGGTCACAGATGCCATAGAACTTCATAACTCTATGGTTATGTGTAACTTGATCAGCTGAATTTGTATGCTAAGAAGCTCTTTAGGTAGTAAATTGCTTCTATCCGCCAATAATCTTTTTTAGTAAACTGAATTACATAGTTTGACTATCACCTTATTCAAAAATAAATAAGTAAATAACTGGAGCAACTATTTGGTGTAAATCGGTTTATAAAGCCAAGCATGCTTTTGTCTGCCATTATTAGTTTCAAACTGCCTTCACCAACATTTTGCTGAAGATGTTGATATTTAAAATGTTATGTCTAAAATTTGTACAAATAAAATGTTCAACAGAAAAAAAAAACTGTTTCCTTCCAGCAAGAAGACTCGACCTTCACAGGGAACATTTTCACTTAACAGTCTGAAGCAAATATCTGACTGGTTTCATTTAAAGGGTTTATTTTTCAATCATAGACTGCAAGAAACAAAATCATTTTTTCTTTAGTATTGAGTGCATTTCATCATATTGAGCTCAAATCCCCAATCAGTATTGTTCTAAAAAAACCCAAACAATGAAAGATTATTTTATCATTTACATATGATCTCTGACTTATCTGTACAGTATCTAAGTTATGCTACACATTCTGTTATTCTTTGCACCTCCCCTTAAACGACCCAGACAACACTGTTGGTGGTGGTATACAAGGGAGATGAGGGTGGTGGGGGAACTGACCATGTTTATAAAGCAAAGCAAGGCATGACAGAAAGCAGCATTAATACATGATAAGATAGTGTAGCAGTATAATTATTAAGCCCAGCATTAATACGTGATAAGATACTGTAGTGGTACAATTGTTATTAAGCAATATTCCAGGAGTATTCCAAAAACACATTTATACATTATGTTATGAGAGTGCCCAATGAAACATCCTAGTGTAAACACCTTACAAAATATATAGTCTACCACAGCTTCCTGACCATGTGATTCAGGCACATTATAAAGCATTTCTCAGAAGACCCAGTACTTATTTATAATTCAACTCCTTCAAAACTGTTTTAGTTCAGGAACATCATTCAGTCCAAAGAGGCTTAAACTCTCTCTTATGTAAAAGTTTTGTGCACACAGTAGTAATCACATGACCAAGAAATCAGAAATCTACAACTGAGTGTTTTTTCTAATGTCTTTGTGCTGGCCGCAAATATAAAACCAAAGTAAAACATTTTAAAGTAGTCATTTTAGTGTTGTCTATGGTTGTTGTTTGTTTTTCGGCTTTTCCCGGTTAGGGTTTGCCACAGCGGAACTCCGGTCTGCTAATGATTGGCAGTAGATTTTCACGAATGCCGAGGTGCCAGCTCGATGTTCAACGAAGGCACGCCCATTTACACATGTCTTTCGAACGCCCACCCAACCACGGTGAGGACATGCAGACTCCACACAGAAGGCACTCCCCGCACTCCAGCCGAGAATCGAACGGGAGAACCTCTTGCTGTGAGGCAACAACGCTACCGCTGCACCACTGCGGATTAGTGTTGTCTATGGTGTAAAGTAGAAATAAAAATGGTATAAGCATGCAGTTTAAGTAGTCATTTGTACATGTGGACAGTACAATCAGGTAAAGCTTCTAGAATATTAACTACTACAGACAATAAAGTCATGTGCAATGTTAGTGGTAGGTAGGGTTGGAAATATCCTTTTCTTTAAAATTAGTAGGAGTTCATATAACAGAAGTTTGGTTTTATGGTAAAAAAAAAAAAAGTTGTATGTTGAAGAAGTGACCAATACAAATATACAAATTTTGGTGAATAAGAAAAAAAAATTATCTATTTTTACATTAAAGTTTATGCCCCTTGGACTGAATGACATTTTTAACTGAATCCGTGTTTAAGAAATGGAACAACAAGCACTTGTAGTAAGTTTTGAGAAATGATTTATAATGTGTCTACATGAAGAGTGCATTAGTATGTGAGAAGAGGTTCAAGATAGTATCTCGGAAAGGGATAAAACAGCGCTCTCACTTTTAAAGTCCAAAGTTTAATATAAAACAATCCAGCACATAAACATTTAACAGACACTGCGTTTTTGTCCCTATTACACAGACTTCCTCAGGAAGGATTAACAAATGAGGCAATGCAAATAGTAGAAAATCCAAATGAAGATGTCTGTCCCTCTCTGTGTGCCTGGAGTTCGCAGACACATTAACAGAAGAGGTTTACTCAGTATTTGCCATGACATAAGCACTGATTGGCACACATAGTTTGCACATTTTTATTCAATGGTTAAGTAACACTTCCTTGTTAACAAATTCTTTCTTATTGTACATCAACAGAAATGTTGTATATCTGCATGAAGCACTCTGAAATTTCATCACCGTTTTTATTACTACATTTTACTTAGGAAAGCAGTTATATGCATCTACAACCATTTATGTTAGAATATTTCCTTACTTCACCCTTATGCCATCTTCCCTCTATCTTTATATGGTGGCCCCTTGTTCTGATATATCTCATAATCAGAAAGCTTGGCAGGACTAAGATGGCAAAAGCTATAACGTATGTCCTGTGAAGCATGGATTTGATTAAACTCTTATTAGTATTATGTGTTTTCATCATATTCCTTTTTTATATATTTGCAATGCAAGCCTGTCTTTCAAGTTCAGAAGCCATGAGTAAATCAAAGAGATCCCAGTGGAATATTTCACCTTCCATGTTATTGACTTAAAGGATGATAAGTTCTCTTTCCTACTTATGAACTTAAATGACTATGGGTGTGACACTCACTAAAGCCCGATGGTTTACACTTCTGTCTTTCAGGATAAACAGAGATCAGTAAGGCTAGTATCTGTGCTATACAGAGCTGGATTATTGCAGATACATGACCTAACATCAGCATAACAGAAGAAAATTGGGAGTTTCTTAGTTTCTATTATTCAGTGAAAAATCATATCAGATTCTTCACGTCTCCACATTGTGTTCACTTAAAATAAAATATTATCAGAACACTAGGTAAATTTGCATGATTGTTTGACACCAGCAGATATACCCTGCAACTCTAAGAAATGAACTAGGTAGAGCAGGCCATTTCCTCCGAGTCGTAAAGCACTCAGCTGTGCAATAATATTAAATAATAGAGCACAGGTGAAAATCTCTCTTTGTGGAGAACGTTGAGGGTTTGCCCCCTAAAGACACAGTCATTATTTTTAATGGATCAAGCAGTAGGCTTATAATAGCTGAGTTTGCACTTGAGGATACCAGAGAATACCAGATCCCTGACATCATGAGTTTGTCCTCCAAAACACAGTGATTTCCTAAGTAATGTGACTCACTGCATTCCATTCACATGCTTATGTTCTTATCTCCTTCATCACTGTCCTGTAACAAAACAGCATCAGTTTACTGGGTGTGGTTTCCGACAGAGGTAGTTAATTTACCTGGTGATACAGCTGAGGGTATTTGCCTCTGATAACATCAGTTGGGAAATATATTTATTAGTGTTAGGACCTAAGTATCGAATATCTGCATATTCCATACTATAACAACCTTCAGATATGGCTGGATAATTTGTGTCATTTGTTCAACTAACATGAATAAACTAATATTTAGAGGACCTTGTGTAGAATTAATTAATATTTAAATAAGCTAAGGATTAGAGAGCCTCATTGCAGTATTTTGAACTGACTTTGGACCAATTTTTGTGACTTGAGAGAATAGGTAATTTTTTTTATCTGTTTGTAGAATGATCCCTTCAAAGTCATCACTGTGTCTCTTGTGTGCATTTATGTGTTATTTGTGTTACTTCCATGGTTAATATATCAATCATAGTATGAATAAGAATAAACACACAATCCTCTTTTACTGGAAGCACCCTTAACACCTGATTATGCTAGGTATGTCACAATTCCAGCCTGCATGCTTTCTTTAATTGTTTTCCTAATAAACACAAGACATTTAAATCTATTTCTAATGAAAAGTCAAATCAGAGATTAATATATCATTTCCGCAGAGCTAAAGAGCTTAACTGCTTCCTTGTGTCAATCAGCCATGAGCTGAATGTAAGAAATTCCATCAGTTTAGATTTCTAGAAATAATATATCACCAGCAAGTACATTTTAAAATAATGTGACAAAAATCACAGCTTCTTCCCTGCTACATTTAAACTGAGGTCAGATGTGTCGTCTTTTGATGGATTTTATCTGTGTTGTACTATGAATTCTGATACTGGGTATGTCTTTAAGGGCTGTGTGTTCCAAATATTTCCAAATAGTACGACATATGCTGCCTTTGCAAGCATTTGTAATCTTCATTAAACTCCTGGGATGAGTGGAGATTTTTTATTTATTCTGTTCATTCATCTGTAATGCAATGAACCAAGAAAGAGATGAGTTACTCAGTTTTAGAAGGGCATTCAAGCTTGCCTGATGATTCGATAATCTTTTTATTCACAGTACAGGATTCCTTTATCCTTATTTAACCCTGCAGCTCCTTCCACATGATAAAACATGGTAGCAAAAGCAGATATGTTTTACAAAGACACTTGCAGACTATCAAGTTAACTGTATTTACTATGCAGTCGTTGGAATTTCAGCAAAACTCTTCTCATCTTTTTTGAAAAAAAAATTCTGTCTGATCTAGATTACACATAATTTTACATATTTGCCAACAAATGTAATTGTTACCAGCATTTTTAGTCCTATCAGGTATTAGTGCTTAAGGAAAAATCCCTCTGATTAATCAATGAACAAAGGAGAGGATTTCTAGCATAAAATCTTATTTGTGAATGACAATTGTTTAATTATATGCAAATGTAATCCTTGGTATATTTTTTCTTGAGATATAACCACCCTAGGGGTTACCCAGCTCATTGTTGAAAAGTGTAGAAAAAAAACAGCCAATGTGTCTGGTTATTAAGTAGTCAAATAAAACAATAAAACTTTTAGTTATTTAACATTAGCTTTCCTTCTGACTCTGCATTTTGCTTACATTAAGAGTTGTGAGTTATTTTGAATTGCTATGATATTCACAGTGTACTTTCCTTAATATTTGCATGAATGAAAATATGGAATGTTTTAAACTGAGTCCAAACAAAATATATACTCATAGATTCATAGGTGACTAATGACCCCAGGGGGTATTTGTAAGCTTAGCCATGTTTCCCAAATGTATCTGACAAGGTTTCATACCCTAGGGCTATTTTAAGGAGTATATGTAGGCTTGGGTATGGGTGGTCAAGAATTTACAGTCTATCTCTGTCTGCTAGAGACACAGCTGCCAGACCAGGAATAAACGTCTGATTCCCCATCCACTGGTCCAAGTTTCACTTGAATTGGGTTATGGAAGAACTCTGCTTCACAAGGATGGGAAGTGTGTTTCAGAGAAAGGGTAGTCTTAGAGGCACATGGCTACATCCAACATGTCCTATTTATGTTGCAGATGAGGTTCAGGCTGCTAGATTAGGTAATTCTATCACTGTTTGTTTCACAGATGTGCAACAGGTCCCTCAGAATGGGATCAGAGGATGCTTTGTAGGCCAAGCATAGATCACCTCTCAGCAGTCTATATAATACTGAGTACAGGGATAGGACTTTGAGGTGACTTATACAAGAAATGTTGTTGACTTCCCATATTCTTTTTGTGAGGAGTGCCTGTGGATGCTCCAGGCATTGCATATGCCTCATCTGGTACTTAGTGAAGAGGGCTTTGTACTCAAAGATTGGTCTGATGAGGGCTGAGTGCAGCAGAACAATGATGTCCTTGGACCTAGATGCCATACTATCATAGACACATGATGGTCAAAGGCCAGGTTACTGTCTACACACACACACACACACACACACACACACACACACACACACACACACTGCTAAAAGCACTCAATGTCATGTGCAGAACTAAGTAAAAGGAGCAAACCTGAATGTTGCTTTACTGAGGGGATGTCCGTATACTTGCAGGAAGTGAGAGTGGATGCTAATGCCAAAAACTCAGATGTACCAAAACTTTCAACATTGGGATGAGTGTGTGTGTGTGTGTGTGTGTGTGTGTGTGTGTGTGTGTGTGTGTGTGTGTGTGTGTGTGTGTGTGTGTGTCTGTGTGGTGTGTGTGTGTGTGCCTGTCTGTGGTGTTTGTGTGTATATGTGTGTGTGTATATGTGTGTGTGTGTCTGTGGTGTGTGTGTGTGTGTCTTCTTTAGTAGCACTGATAAGGAAAGGGTTTTTAATAATGTAATAATATTGTGATGTCTAGTGTTGGGGTTGCGGTTAGGAATAGCACACAAGTAAGTTGGTACAGTGGGGCACAATATACCATCGTTCGTGTCTTTTGGCTTTTCCCGGTTAGGGGTCGCCACAGTGGAACTCCGGTCCGCTAATCATTGGCAGTAGATTTTTACGTACTGGCTTGCCGGGCCTAACGCACAACCTTCAATGAAGGAACACCCATTCATGCATGTCGCTACATAGAAGATACTCTAACTGAGAATTGAACGGGCAACGTCTAACTGTGAGGCGACAATGTTACCGCAGCAACATGTATATATAATAATAAGAGTTACAAGCCAAGTATGTTAAAAGATCTTTTGCTCCTTTCCAGTACTCATCCTCATGATGTATTTCCCACTTCTAAAAGGGCAAAACAGATGTGCTCAAAAGTAAATTTGTGGATGCCCAGCCAATCATCTAGGTTATTTTGAAGGGTGCAAGGGCATCACCCTCTTTTCCATAAAAGGGCAATTTGTTCACGACATGGGATAAACATTGAGTAGTACACCTGTCCCTGCAGTGTGGTTTATTTGTATGCTGGTGCAGATTTAAATCCTTATTTCTAGTGTTTGTGGAGCTGTTTATCTCGCGGAGACAGAAGAGAGCAAGGAAGGCTGGGTCCTAAATGGCAAAGAATGCAGGACATGCATCTGCTTGTAGGAGACTATAACAGACTTGCTAGCCAATAGTTTTTATACCACTAATTATTTTGTTAAGAACATTTTTTTCTAGCTGTGTGATGTGTTGGAAAAGGCACATGCTGAAGTGGACATTGGACTTTATAACTTGCCTAACAAGAGCTGACTTATTTTGACCTGGATAAGATGCCTTTACATAGCAGTTGTGCTAGACAGAAATATTTCTTGACTACTGCTGATGCTACATGGTGGTCAGCGTAAAGAGAAAGTTGTTGACCAAGGTGACAAGGTCCCCCACAGCTCTGTTTGGAGACCGGCCCTGTTTATGTTGTATGTAACAGACGAGAGTTGTTTACCAAATATGACTAAATACCG
>NC_056744.1:381479080-381484080 GCF_019279795.1 Protopterus annectens
CATGAGTCACCAAAACACATATACCCTTCCCACGTCTTGGGATAATGGTGGCTTCCTTGTTAAGATCTCTGACTTAACTTTCCAGGGCTCAATCCTGACTTCAGGTCAATGTCTGCATGAAGCAAAGATGTACTTCCTGTGTCTGTGGAGCTTTTTTCCAGGCACTCCAGTTTTCTTCATCCCAAAAACATGTTGACTAAGTGGCTACTGTAAAGTGTCCATATATATTAGATTTATCCTTGCACTTGTGACCCAGCTCATGGCTGAAATGGGTCTGATGATTAGTTTACTTATGTAGTTAGTAAGTGAATAAATTAAAATTAAATGGCTGGGTCAACAGTAGCAACTTATTTTCACCCCCCAAATTGGATTTTCTGGTGCACAGCCTGATTATTGAAATAAGTCATCCAAGGAGCAGTCAGGACTCTGTACCTCTACACTACAGAGCCTGCAAATTCCAAGCTGATGGTGTAAAGCACCAAAGGAGAAAGAGAGAGATAGACATAAAAAAAATCACTGGAATATTTCTAAAAGCATATTTTTTTCACAATAACGTACACCGAACTAATGAAATCACTCAGCAGTACTATTTGGATACAAGTAGCAATTTTTCTTGCTCTTAGTAATAGTGGACAAACTGACTTCCCCACCTTTGGTTGAGTATAATCAGAACAAGGTTTCAGCTTGTCAAGTAACCTTCTTCTATATGCAAAGGAGTATACAGAGTACTGTGTTAGTACTAAGCTGTAGTTAAGGAGTGGAGAGAGTACTGTGTTAATACCAAGCTGTAGTTAAGGAGTAGACAGAGCACTGTGTTAGTACTAAGCTGTACTTAGGGAGTAGGCAGAGTATTGTGTTAATAATAAACTGTAGTTAAGGAGTAGACAGAGTACTGTGTTAGTACTATGCTGTAGTTAAGGAGTAGACAGAGTACTGTGTTAGTACTATGCCGTAGTTAAGGAGTAGACAGAGTGCTGTGTTAGTACTATGCTGAAGTTAAGGAGTAGACAGAGCACTGTGTTAGTACTAAGCTGTACTTAAGGAGTAGGCAGAGTATTGTGTTAATAATAAACTGTAGTTAAGGAGTAGACAGAGTACTGTGTTAGTACTATGCTGTAGTTAAGGAGTAGACAGAGTACTATGTTAGTATTAAGCTGTAGTTAAGGAGTAGGCAGAGTATTGTGTTAATAATAAGCTGCAGTTAAGGAGTAGGCAGAGTATTGTGTTAATAAAGTGTAGTTAAGGAGTAGATAGAGTACTGTGTTAGTACTATGCTGTAGTTAAGGAGTAGACAGAGTACTGTGTTAGTACTATGCTGAAGTTAAGGGGTAGACAGAGTACTGTGTTAGTACTATGCTGAAGTTAAGGAGTAGACAGAGCACTGTGTTAGTACTAAGCTGTACTTAAGGAGTAGGCAGAGTATTGTGTTAATAATAAACTGTAGTTAAGGAGTAAACAGAGTACTGTGTTAGAACTATGCTGTAGTTAAGGAGTAGACAGAGTACTGTGTTAGTACTAAGCTGTAGTTAAGGAGTAGGCAGAGTATTGTGTTAATAATAAGCTGCAGTTAAGGAGTAGATAGAGTACTGTGTTAGTACTAAGCTGTAGTTAAGGAGTAGGCAGAGTATTGTGTTAATAAAGTGTAGTTAAAGAGTAGATAGAGTACTGTGTTAGTACTAAGCTGTAGTTAAGGAGTAAGCAGAGTATTGTGTTAATAATAAGCTGCAGTTAAGGAGTAGACAGAGTACTGTGTTAGTACTAAGCTTTAGCTAAGAGGTAGACAAAGTACTGTTTTAGTAGTATGCTGTATTTAAGGACTAGACAGAGTGCTGTGTTAGCATGAAGCTGTAGCTAAGGAACAGACAAAGTACTGTGTTAGTAGTAAGTGGTAGTTGAGGAGTAGTCAGATTATTGTTTTAGTACTAAGTTGTAGTTGAAGACAGAGTACTGTGCTAACACGGGTCTACTTCATGATGTCGAAAGCTGACAATATCGAAGCTGATATTGTCGGCACCACAAAATCGAAAGCTCAGAACATCGTGCAGGTAAACGGAAATCTCAGTTTACCTCAATGTAGTGCGGTCTCGGTAGGGGGAGATTTCCATTTACCTCAATGTAGTGCGGTCTCAGAGTTGGAATATTTAAGTAGGGGGGTGTGGGGGGCACAGCCTCCCACATGGGTGGTGCAGGGGGCCTTTCTCCCCTACCTACGCTAGTTATTTTTTTTTTGTTTTGTTTTTCTTTTTTGTTTTTTTTTTGTTTTTTTTAAACGTTATTCGATGTTTTACTACATCAATCACTAGAGGTCGAACTTTAGTGATTCGATGTAGTAAGATTTCGATAACGTGATATAGACGCGTTAACGGGTCTACTTCACAATGTCAAAAGCCGATAATATCGAAGCTGATATTGTCTGCACCACAACATCGAAAGAGCAGAACATCGTGCAGGTAAACAGAAATCTCAGTTTACCTCAATGTAGTGTGGTCTCGGAGTTGGAATATTTAAGTAGGGGGGGGTGTGGGGTGCAGGGGGGTTTGCCTCCCTGCCTATGCTAGTTAGTTTTTATTTATTTTTTTTTAAACGTTATTTGATGTTTTACTACATCGATCACTAGAGGTCGACCTTTAGTGATTCCATGTAAGATTTCGATAACGTGATATAGACGCGTTAACACCAAGCTGTAGTTAAAGAAAAGATAGAGCACTATGTTAGTACTAAGCTATAGGTTAAGGAGTATGCCGAGTTCTGTATTAATACCAAACTGTAATTAAGGAGTAACTAGAGTACTGTGTTAGTACTAAGCTGTAGTTTAGGAGTAGAAAGAATAACGTGTTAGTACTAAGCTGTAGTTAAGGGGTAGACAGAGTACTGTGATAGTATTAAGCTGCAGCTATGTTAGTACTAAGCTGTAGTTAAGCATAGAGTACTGTGTTAGTAATAAGATATAGTTAAAGAGCAGACATAGTACTGGGCTAGTAGGAAGCTGTAGTTGAAGAGTAGACAAAGTACTGTACTAGTACTAAGATGTAGTTAAGGAATAGTGAGAGTACTGTTTTAGTAGTAAGGTGTAGTTAAGGAATAGTGAGAGTACTGTTTTAGTAGTAAGGTGTAGTTAAGGAATAGTGAGAGTACTGTTTTAGTAGTAAGGTGTAGTTAAGGAATAGTGAGAGTACTGTTTTAGTAGTAAGGTGTAGTTAAGGAATAGTGAGAGTACTGTTTTAGTAGTAAGGTGTAGTTAAGAATCAGACAGTGTATGTTGCTAGTAATAAGGTGTAGCTAAGGAGTAGACTGAGCACTTTGTTAGTGCTAAGCTGTTGCTAAGGAGTAGATAGAGAGTACTGTGCTTGTATTAAGCTGTATTTAAACAGAAAAGACCCAGAAATTGTAGGTTATTGACCGTTTGGGCAGTTTTTCCTTCCCTTTCAAGTTTCTGGTTAAAAGCCTGTGTTTGCACAAGTTTTGCAGGTTTGCGCACTGTGCAGCAGAGCTTAGCTGAGGTAAACTATTACCGGTGCCAGAAAGTCTGCTCTTCAATTTTTCCCATAGAATGTGCTTCTTTACTTCTTGCACTTCAAGTAGCTTAACCGACTAGCACTTTTTACAGGCTTTAGTAGCATTTATTGTAGCAGACTTAGGTGCTATCAGCACTAACTGTTCCTACGCAGTAACAGCACCAGTACTTATTAGTTATGACCACCCCTCCTGGTATGATTGTAGGGCAATTTCCTGTGCTTTCTCTTGCTTACCTGGTGCACTTGGGCATTCTGACACAGTGTGGCAACTGTCTCATGTACACAGACAGCCCTTTCCCCTTACCTCCCAACACTCATGCATGTGAGAGTTGCACTTATATCACTAAGTTGGAAGCAGTGCACTCTCCAGCCAAGACCAGAATAGCTGGTCAAGAGGAGAAGGTCAACACCTGCAACTCACTACATGGAACACACAGCTCTCTAAAACACCAACCATCATAACTCACACATAGAAACACAAACCATACACCCACCTTTGCGGAGGCTCTCAGTAGAAATTTACCCAAACAACAGGGACCCCCTGAAACAAAAATGCAGTTGACCATCACAACACCAACCTCAGAACACATAGCTCACCATCACAGTGTGCCCCTAAACCTAAGCCCTTAAGATAGAACACTTTGCCCAATGTACTAATCATAGGAGACTCAATTGTGAGGTACACAGATGTCCCACTCACTAGGTTGAGCAAGGAGAAGGTGACGGTCAGTTTTCTATCAGGTGACAGGATCCGCCACATAACTCATGCACTCAGGTCACTCCACAACAAGTACAAATATGACTCAGTCATTGTCCATGTGGGTGTAAATGACCTGAGCTGTACCGCCTTGGACTATATGAAAAGAGATGTGATGGAGCTCTCAGATTATGTGGCCCAGGCAGGTATGACACTAACCCTGAGCAGTATTCTACCATCACCCAGAATTATACCACAGTACAAGCAGAAAATGATTGACTTCAACAATTGGCTAAGTTTCTGGTGTCATTCTAGGTGGATCCAGTATCTGTCTGCCTGGGACGACATGATCGACAGACCTCGATGCTTTGCCAGAGATGGCCTGCATCTGTCACCCCTGTGATTCCAGCTATTGGCTAAGACTCTTGCCACCCCATAGTGCCTTTTTTAGACAGTGTTCTAAAGACCAAAATTCCACCGTAACTTCTACAAACAAATGCAATCTAAGGGTCATGTTGCTTACTGCTAGAAGTGTAAATCTCAAGATGCACTAGTTTGAAGCTGTCCTCAAATTGGAGAATGTCAACATCTGTACTGTTACAGACACCTGGTTTAAAGAGGCAGAAAGCACCCCTGCACTCCCAGGCTACAACTCATTCCATACCTTTCGGCTCCAGAATACATCTGGAAGCTCCAAAGGCCATGGTGTCTCCATATTCATAAAGGATACACACACCTCCAGATTGGAAGCCCAGCATAATGCATCCAAGATACTTCAGGTACAATTA